>NC_061116.1:13546534-13552685 GCF_002878395.1 Capsicum annuum
TAGTCAAACCAACTCTCATATGAGCTCTTAGTGGTTCATTCATCTGACCATAAACCAAGGCCACTTTTGATTCTGCAATATTTTCTTCATTAATCACTCCAGATTCTTTCATTTTCATGTAAAGATTATTTCCTCCCCCAGTACGTTCACTCACTCCGCCAAATACTGATACGCCCCATTTTATTGCGCCCCTTTCCGTCTATATGTCGTCGGCAATCCCAAATCGCGGCTTAACCACTGTCATCTCCATCCGATCTTGCTGGAGGTCTCCTCGTCTCAGTGCAACCTCACCAGAGATGGCTTCTCTGGCGAGTAAAACAACAAACAACAACCACTCCAATTCACATTTTCCTTTCTCACCTCCACTACAACACCAAATTATCCCACCAACAACAAATAACGGAGAAACAAAATTAGAAATAAATGAACTCCAACCAAAAATCATGAATTTCGATGAGCTCCATTGAAATTGAAATTCACATCTGTCCGGAGAAGTATATCACTTCGGTGATCCATTTTTCTCATTATCTTAATTATTTTTGAAATATTTAAGTTCTTTTTGTTTGATACTGATTTTTTGGGACTGATCTGATTATTTTCTTGGTGTTTTTCGATTACTATTATCATTTCTCTGTGACTTCTTTATTTCATCTTAAATATTACGTTGATGTTCATTATTTTGGCTCACTGGTGATGTTGTTTGATGGTTGGCTCCCTGAATGAGGTAGTGTTGGATGACCGCGGAGAAAGTAAGTCGGTAGCAACTATTGGTCGCTTCGACGATGTGAGTTTGTCGGAGAAGACACCAGCTGTTTGGTTGGGTGTTGTTTGGCGGTTGGCTCATCGAAAAAATAGAAAAAGGGGCTTGATGGGTCTATTGGTGATGGTGGTAGAGACTTGATTGGAGTTTGGTGGTGGTGACGGGAAAGGGTGGGGTAAGGTCGTGGTGTTGGTGTGATTTGTATTAGACGTAAAGGATCGTTGAATACAATTCAAATTCAATATTATACATTTGTATGAATTCGAAAATTGTTATTTTATAACAAAAATAATATATTTTAAACAACATAAGCTACTTTAAATTGTAATTGATTTGAAATACATACATAATTACTTATAATACATTTGTATTAAGAATGTTTTAGCTAGTTATCTATATTCATCACATATATTGAAATACGTCTTTAATACGTATAATATATTGAATCAAATATGTATTAAAATTGTTGTTTTGTTTTTCTTTTATTAATGATATTAAAAACATATTATATTTAAATATTCCAAAATATATTCAAATTAGTTTATGTGTTATTATATTAAAACTGTTTAAAATTATATTATATTATATTATATATGTTAATAGAACTTTATTGAAAGGAAGAAAGGCTAAGGTTTACAATATAATCTGAAAAGCCTGAAACTAACTAAACAAAAGTAGGCTATATATACATAGCCAATAACCTAAAGGTCCATAAACTAAAGGCCCAATAACATATGGGCTAACATCCCCCCTCAAACTCACAATGCAACAGCAATAAGCATTGAGAGTTTGTCACACAAAAAATGAAATCGAGACGCCGACTGAGCCTTCGTAAAAAGGTCAGCAATCTGCAAAGACGATGGAACAAAAGGAAGCGATATGGTCCCGAGCTGTAAATGATGACGGGTGAAGTGACAATCAATCTCAATGTGCTTCGTACGCTCATGGAAGACAGAATTCTTTGCAATTTGTACCGCACTTTTGTTATCACAATGCAGGGGAGTAGGCATAGAAATGTGAACCCCCATATCTGCAAGAAGCCAACGTAACCAAATAATCTCACATGTAGTCACAGCCATAGCACGATACTCAGCCTCCGTGGAAGATCTAGAGACAACATCTTGTTTCTTGCTCTTCCACGAGATTAAAGAGTCTCCAAGAAACACACAAAAACCAGTGGTGGATTTACGATCATTGCGATCTCCATCCCAATCAGCATCACTATAGGCTCGCAACTCGAGAGATGACGTCGAGGAAAACAAGAGATTCTGAAACTGAGTGCCACGAAGATACCTTAGAATACGAAGTACAGCTCCCCAGTGCACAGAAGTAGGAGCAGTAACAAACTGGCTAACAACATGAACTGCATGTGCTATATCTGGACGAGTAACCGTAAGATAAACCAAACTACCCACAATAGTCCGATAAAGACTCGGATCTGATAATGGAACACCATCACTAGGAGAGTAACGTGCATTGGTTTCAAGGGGAGTATCTACAGTCCTGTTGTCAGAAAGACGCGCCCGTGTAAACAAGTCAGATATATACTTAGTCTGAGAAAGAAGATACCCTTTCTTAGACTGAGCCACCTCAATACCCAGAAAATAACGCAGCAAGCCCAAGTCCTTCATTGCAAATCGATGAGCCAAATCATACTTCAATAACTCAATACCACTATGATCATCACCAGTAATAATCATATCATCTACATATAAGGACAATAGAATTCGCCCTGCACTTGTACATCTAACAAACAATGCTGAATCATGGTTACTCGGGACAAATCCAAGGGAAGTAATAACAGTGGAGAATTTCTCAAACCAAGCACGAGGGGCTTGTTTGAGACCATATAAAGCTTTTCGAAGCCGACAAACTTCACCTGGCTGGTGGTCAATACCTGGGGGAGGAGTCATATAAACTTCCGCGTGGAGATCACCATTCAGAAAAGCATTCTTGACATCCATCTGAAATATCTTCCACTGTCGAACGGATGCAACAGCAATCATAGTGCGAACAGTCGTCATCTTTGCTACGGGGGAAAAAGTCTCCTCATAATCCATACCATATTGTTGTGAATACCCTTTTGCCACAAGTCTTGCCTTGTATCGCTCAACAGACCCATCAGATTTTGTTTTTATCTTATACACCCATCGACAACCAATCGCATGCTTACCAGGTGGGAGAGTAACCAAATCCCATGTATGTGTATGATGAAGAGCAGCAAGTTCCTCGGCCATAGCATTCTGCCAAAGAGGATCAGACACAGCCTCTCTATACGACTCAGGTTCAGACAAATGATGTATGTTTGCAATAAAGGAAGCAAATGAGGCTGAATATGTAGAATAGTAAAAATCTGGCAGTTTGGTGGACTTACAAGGTCGAGTAGACCTCCTCAGAGGTGGTGGGTCTCCAGTCTCAACAGTCGAAGGAGCAGACTCAGGCACAGGCGAGGCTGAAGCACTATCAGGTGGCACACCAGATGGCATGGATGAATCCGGAACTGGAACCTCTATGTCAATCCCAAAGGGATCAATAAGCCGAATATCTGACTTTGTCACATCATGGGTTTTAGCTGGAATGGAATAAAAAGGAATATGTTCCAAAAAAGTGACATGTCGTGAAACATATAATTTCTGACTTACAGGATCATAGCAACGATAGCCTTTTTGTCCAATACCATACCCCAAAAACACACATATAGCTGATTTTGACCCTAACTTATTTCGTTCAACATGAGGACGAAGAACAAAGCAAGTACATCCAATAACTCGTAATGCAGAATAATTCGGCGGGTGACCATATAGTTTCTCAAACGGAGACATCCCTGAAGTCAATGCAGTAGGAATACGATTAATCACATATACAGCAGTTAGAACTGCTTCTCCCCAAAAAATACTAGGAACCTCTGCAGACAAAAGTAAAGAGCGTGCTGTCTCAACAATATGACGATGTTTTCTTTCTGCCAGACCGTTCTGCTCAGGAGTGTCGGTACAAGATGACTGGTGTATGGTACCATCAGAGGCAAGTAACTGAGTGAAGTCATTAGAGGTATATTCACCCCCTAAGTCACACCTGAAACACTTTATCACAGCTGAATGTTGTGTTTTAACAAGGGCTCTAAAGTTGTTGTAAATGCCAAAGAAATCAGATCTGCGTTTCATAAGATACACCCAGGTATAACGAGTATAGTCATCTATAAACGAAACATAATAGGTCGATCCACCCTTAGTGGATACTGGCGCTGGTCCCCATACATCAGAATGAATAATGTCAAAAGGAGCAACAGAATAAGACACACTTTTATTAAACGGTAAGGCAGAAAATTTTGCCAGTTTACAACCACTACAATCTGAAATATCACTAGTGTTCACATGACCCAAAGCACCACTAGAGACCAAAAAACGTAAACGTGAAACTGACACATGTCCTAATCTGGAATGCCAAAGATAAAACTGAGAAGACAAAGGACTCAAACGAAAAGAAGATAAATCTATGCTAGAGGCAGCAACTACAGACACTTTGAGATTCTCCAAGACATAGAGTTCCCCCAACCTACGGCCGGTCCCAATCACCCTCTGAGTGTGTTGGTCCTGTATAACACAAACAGAATCAGAAAAAAACACCCAATTACCAGCCTTACACAACTGACTGACCGAAATAAGATTTAAAGCAAGTTTGGGAATGTAATAAACATCAGAGAGGACAATGTGAGGGGTAGTAACAGAACCAACACCCTCGACTGACATAGGTACAGCACTCGCGGACATAACAGAGATTGGGGAAATGGGTGACAAAGAACCAAACGATGACAAATGAGGGGACATGTGATGAGACGCACCAGAATCCAATATCCACAAGGAGGAAGGAATACCTGAGGTACTAGAAGAAACTGAACCCGAATGAGACATAGATGCTGACATGGCCGTAGGATTAGAAACGAAGAACTGTCTGAACTGTTCGAAAACCTGGGGATCCAACGCAGAAGGTGGCATAGTGCTAACAGACTCAACATCTACAGATGGTGCAGCAGCAGCGAACTGTGGAGGACGAGATGACCACGGAGGAGCACCAGAGGAGCGTGACGGAGACTTTTGCTGCCCATATTTCTGTTGCTGCCCAGATTGAGGCTGTTTGACCTTGTTAAGTAACAACGGACACTGAGCCTTCCAATGATTTTTCTGTTTGCAGAATGCACACTCATCAAATGCAACTTTAGGAGATTGGCGAGTCTGAGTACGGGGTGGCCTAGACTGATCAGTTGAAGCAGCAAACACGACAGGAGTAGTAGTTACTTTAGACCCTTTATCCACTTGAGACTTGATACGAGCCTCCTCTGCAATCAGTTCATGAACCACAGAATCAACAGTAGGGAGGGGAGATCGATGAAGGATTGTTCCACGTAGGCCCTCAAAGTCAGAACGGAGTGCCATCAAAAACTGAACCAAGCGTTGCTCTTCCCGTCTAGCAATGTACGGCCCAAAACCTTTTAACTCTGCAGATTCAGTAAGTGCCAATTGATCCCACAAATCCGACATGGCAGCATAAAAATCTTGAATACTGAGATCATGCTGTTGAAGAGCACGGATATCATACTCCAACTGGTACTGCTTAGCAAAATTAGACTGAGTGTACAGTCTTTCCAAATGATCCCAGACCTCCTTTGCTGTGTCATACTTAGCCAATTGCATACCAATTGACTGAGTTACAGAATTGTTAATCCAAGTGATAATCTTGGAGTTATTAGTTTCCCATAAGTCCACCAACAAATCAAAATTTTCAGTTTTATCATCGATAGGTCTTGGTTTTACTCCAGTGATATAACCCCACATATTCTTCCCACGAAGAAAATTCTTCATGACATAACTCCAATAGGCATAGTTCTTACCATCTAATTGAGTACTAATGGACTGGAGAGAATCATCCTTTCCAGTCATTGTAAACACAGCAACACACAAACAATTCAAAAAACAAAAAGATGCAAAACCCTAGGTTGAACAATTTTGAACGAACAACAATGGCAGCAAGCAAAAGAACGAAAGACGAACAATACCAGACAGCAAACGAAGACAGCAACAAATCAATCCAACCAAAAACCCAACGAAAACAGCAAATGAATACAGCAGCACCTCAAAAAAAAAAAAAAAATTCGGGGCTCCGCCCCGAACCCCGGACGGGGGCGCGCTGCCCTCCGTACCCCCCAGCGAACTCACCGCGGAGTTCGATCCGCCCTTGCTGCCTCACTATCATTTTGCGGCTTCAAAGAAGAATGAACAATGGAAAGAAAAGCCAGTAGGTGCCTGCTACAAAATCTTCAACCAACAAATCAAAGGACATGGATCGAACTAGCTTTGATACCATGTTAATAGAACTTTATTGAAAGGAAGAAAGGCT
>NC_061116.1:13552785-13597789 GCF_002878395.1 Capsicum annuum
TCTGCCCATAAAATGATCATTCGATTGTTAGGTTTAGAAGTATTGTATACTTTGGCCTCATTTGTTTGCACTTAATGGAACTCTAAATCTGAATAGTTTAGACTTCAGTTTATTAAGTGCATTTTTTTTTTTTTAAACTGCCTCTTAATGTATCTGAAAACCTCTAAATCAGTCAGATATGAAAAAGAATCTGAATACTATTCAGGCTCTTTTTAAAACGTAATTTATTCCCTCAAAACTTTTTCACTTTGTTATATTCCTTTCTCTATATACGCTATTTTCACCCTCTCTCTTCACCCTCCCTCTTCACGTTTCTCTCCCTCTCCTCACGTTTCTCTCTCTCTCTCTCTCTTCCTCTTCATGTTATTTTTCTTTTATTTCAGGTATAATTCATCAAAATATTTTATAAGTACTTTAATTTTCAATTTGTGTAATCACTATTTGTTTTCTATACAAACTTTTGATGCAGTATTTTAAAAATTAGCTTGTTGATCATTAAGGAGCTTAGAATTTTATATTTCAGTTATGGAATAAATTTTTTAGTTTATTAATTTTATATTTGATAATGAAATTAAAAATTTTATATTTCAATTGTGGAACAAATTAGTGACAGATTAATTTGGAGAATGGATGTTCTTAATTTTTTTTTAGAATCTTGTATTCAAGAAGTATCATTGAACGGGAGATGTGAAAGTAGTTTGAAAACTGAATCATGAGATAGAATTAAAGATGTCTTGGTGACTACGCATAACTTTGTAGCTACACAAAAGAAGATGAAGAACCAATACGATTATATAAAAGAAAAATATCAAGTTTGGTTGCCACTAACTAAAAAGACGGACAATATTTATGATCCAACAACCAATACCATTTAAATGTCTAATAGTGAGTGGAAATAATATATAATGGTTAGTTCATTATATAGTATTTTTTTCTATTTTTATTTTACTATAAAGAGAACAATTTAAGGTGTATATAAAAAGTATGACTTCTTATATTTGAATATAGGCTCATCCAAGAGCAAAAGAATTAAAGAGATCCACTACCCTTTTCAGAACTATGTACAACACTATTTGAGAGTTCTACTACAAGAGATGTTCATGATTGGAGTTTAAGTTGTATAATTCCACGGCCTGGTGCCCCTTCTGCATCCATTAATATAGATTTTGATGATTTACAACATCTAGTTGATGAAAAACGTGATGAAGCTTTTAAAGATTTTTCATCTCAATCTTCAATTTCAATTGAGAAAAAGAATTTGGAAAAGAAAAGGAAAAAAAACATCATCTCGATTGAAAATTAATGAGAAAATAAGTACGGTATTGAAATTATTAATTAATAAAAATAGTGCACCTGAAGTTGAAGAATGTATGAAAAAGTTAGATGGACTTGGATGGGGAGATCCGTTGATTTCTGCAACTGTTAGTATACTTTGTGAAGGTGATAGCTATCGAAAAGCATAGATAAAACTAACAAAGACTAATAAATTGGAGAATTGGGTTAAAATCATGAGAAAAAAATGGGTATTCTTTAATTTTGTGAATTACTAGTATATATTTATTAGATGCGGATTTCAAGAAATCTAGTTTTTATTTTTTAAGTTAATTTTTATAATTTTTTTTGAAATTTTGTAATGCTATATGTGATGCTTATGAAACATGGTTGTTGGTGAACTAAATTGTTTTTATGTTTTGCTATGTTTGAGGAGTATAAAATTTTTATAATCACTTTGTTATTATTATTTGTAATTTCTGATCTTGCAAAATTTGTAGCTTATTATACTTATTATTGTGCATTATTATTTTTTATTTGTAAAGCAGATTTGACATGGATATTGACGATCAAATATTATGGTTGATGAGCTTATATTGACAAAGAAAATATTATAGACTCACATATGATCTAAGAAATAAAGATTTAACATCATCTTTATCTGGTCAAAAATATACATTAGAATTATTGTTCGATTCTAATTGACAATGTATAGAATTGATGCGCATTTCACGTGATGCATATATTCGACTATGACAACATTTTAAAAAAAATAAATGGCTCACTGATAGCAAGCATATATCTGTCAAAGAAAAGAAAGCAATGCTTTTAACTATTATAGGACATAATGAGCGTTACGTCGTTAATAAGAGAAGATTTCAGCATTCTTCTCAAACGATGCACAAGTATTTTCATGAGGTTCTTGAGGCAATAATGAAATTTACAAAAGAGATGATTGCACCTACAGCATTTGATTCAAATATGAATATTTTTGGTGCTTATAATAAGAGGCTGTGAAGAATTTTTAAGGTACTATTTTTAAATTATTATTATGAAATCTTAGAAGAATTTTTTTATTATGTTGACATAAATGTATAAATTGGCAGACAACAATAGATACACTAGACGGGACATTAGTACATGTTGTTCCTACAAGTCAACAATTTTTTTACAGAGGAAAATGAAAAGATAAGTCCTATCATAATGTTCTAGCAATATGTGACTTTAATATGGTCTTCACTTATGTTTATGCTAGATGGGAAGGGGTAGCACATGATGGATGAGTTCTAACAGAAGTTGTATCTAATCCAGATGATGCTTTTCATTTCCTCCATCTAGTAAGTAATAAAGTTTAAATGATTAAAATAATTATTTAGCCTTTTAATATGATAAACTAACTTTTTTATTTTAACGTCAGATAAATATTATCTATGTGATGCAACATATTCTAATACTCAAAAATTTCTAGCACCGTATCGTAATGTTAGATATTGGCTAGGAAATTATCGTCGTAGGCGTGCCATAACTAAGGAGGAAAAGTTTAATCATACTCATGTACAACTTAGAAATATTATCGAACGTTTGTATGGAGTACTGAAAGCAAGATTTCCTATATTGGACAAGATGGCTCCAATATCCTATCAATATCCAAAGAGATGTTGTTATTGCATGTTTTACAGTTAATAATTTTATTAGGAAGGAATGCATCAATGATGAATTGTTTAATAAATTTGATACACCTCAAGTAATATTTGATGAAGAAGGACAAGAAGAAACATTTGCGGAAACAAATGGACCTAGCTTAACAGTTGAAGATATTCAGATGATGCACAATATGCGTGAGGAACTTGCACTAAAGCTAAGGAATTGAAGTTGAAGCATTTGAGAGTTCAATAATTTAGTTATTTGATTTTTTTCATTAGTGGAATATTAAAATTAGATGATTATTAATTAGTCATTCAAATACTTTAATATTTATGCATCTAAGTCAAAATTATATCTGACTAATTATTTTAATTTGTTGGGCCAGTTTAATTGATTGATTACTTTATGTTAAATTTAATTTGTTATAATTACATCTTATCACAATAATTTTTAATCGATATAATTTTTTAATAATTTAAATAGTTTAATAATTATATTTAACATAATATATTTATCTTTAAATATTTTAATTATCACTCAAATAATAATTTTGATGTTTAAGTTAATATTTTATCTAATATTTTTTTTCATATAATATAATATATATTACTTTTTAAATCTGAATACATATTTATTACGGATAAATATATTATGTACATTCAGATGTTAAAAAACAAACAGTGTTAATCATTCAGTATTCAGATCTGGAAACAACATCTTAATCATTCAGATATTTATTCAAATTCAGACGTCTTAATCTTAAAAAAAAACAATACACCCTTTGAAGTCTAGCTTCTTTTAAATCAAACATATGATGATATTGATATTTCTATGATAAAATATAAATATTCTACCACATACTTGTTGAACTGTGCAAATTGATGAAAATAAAAGGAGAAAAAACAGAAAGAGAAGGAGGAGGAGTTACTTGTTCGAAAGCCTCCAACAAATTTTGAAAAGTAAAGGTCAAACACCCTTTTATGTAGAAGTTGGGCTGATGAAATTTTGATAAGATAAGGTTTTCAAAATAAAAAGGACACCTCCTGAATAAAGTCAAATTACAGTAACTCTTCAAACAATAGGGCAAGCAAAGGAAGAGAAGCGCAAAGTCCTACACCAAACTATTCTAACAGTTGGTGGATAATGTATACATGGGTCGTTGGTTTGGAAATAAGTTATCCGAGATTTAATTAATTGGAAAAATTATATAGATATACACTCTAAGAGTAAATATTACAAAAACTATTACTAGTTTTTTTATTTACAAAATTTAGTTTTTATTTACAAAATCTACCAACTATTCAATTTTTTTTTTCTCTAAAAAATTTAATCCAAAAAACCCCTTCTCTTCTTACTTTTTTATTTCCTCTCTTCTTCCTTATTGAAAATCCTATCATAATTACACACTCACTGGTACAAAATATAAGCACACATCATCGTCATTCTCAGGGTGATATCATCAACAACACAACAGATTCTCTTCAACAACACAATTCCCTCACTCTCACAAGCCTCTTACCATCGCATATACACACACATACTCCAAAATACCCATAACCACCATGAACGCAAGGGGAGAATTGATACAAGACTAATAAGGAAGGCACGAAAAACACTCCAAATCAGTCCACAAATCTTAAGGATTCGAGGACCAAGATGGAGACCACTCTCGGATTCACTACCAACAATAAGATTTCAAGATATAGTGGTGTATTTGACACCAAATCAGCAGCCCAAACTAAGATTAATCATAATATATGATGATCAAGAAGACACAAGATTCGAATTTAACAATAACAACAAGAACACAAGATTATAACACAACAATAAACAAGATTACAAGAAGGTAAAAAGACACATAGATAACCACATGAAGGTATAATCTTAAGAACCCAAGAATGGACAATCTTGGACCCTTAACACTACACACAACAATAAACCTATCTCTTACAAAGATACGAGTTCGGATTCCGCCTCCCAAGCATCAGTGTTTCCAAACAAACACAATCACTAGTGATTCCACACTAGTTCTTGCCCTAGTTTCGCTTGGTGGCTTTCCCAAGCCCTAACTATGGTGTTTCAAGTCTTACAAGACTTACAATAATATCCCAAAAACTACTAATGGAAGTCCTAAAATGTTACTTATATAGTTATTACAAAATGAAAGCTAAAAATGACCAAAAGGCCCTTAAGTGATGGGCTCCCATCAAGTGTAGCCCAAGTGTAGTGTTTGGATTGTTTTGGGTGCATAATTAGGTCCTCTTTGGCTCTTCAATTGAACACACCAAGTCTCGGATCCAACACGCACTCTCATAAATCCATGTCCGAGATTATTCTTGTATCAAGAATGGATATAAACACACATACCTCACAGAATTAGAGGGGAGCACAACAAAACCCATCGAAGAGGCCATTTTTTTGGGATCTGTTCACAGCAACACTAACACACAGACGCAGAAATTGGGGGAATAGAGAAACACGAAAGAACCCGAGAGAGAGAAGTTGAATGTGAGAGAGAGAAAGAAAATACGGGGGACGCGTCATTGTTCTGACGATTAGCGCCGGAATCGGTCTCTGTCAGCGGTTATTTTATGGTACATGAATTGTATAGAAATTGGTGTATCATGGTGTATGAATTGTATACAAATTGGTGTATGAATTGTATAGAAATTGGTGTATTACCAGCTTTATGGTGTCTGAATTGTATAGAAATTGGTCTATCAACAGTTTTATGGTGTATAAAAAGTATAAAAATTGGTGTATCAATAATTTTATGATTTTTGAAATAGTTAGAAATTTATATATTAATAATTTTATGGTGTCTGAATTAAATAGATATTGATATATCATCAATTTTATTTTAAAGTGTCTTAGAAATTGGTGTATCAATAATTTTATAGTATTTAAACTCTTTAGAAATAGGTGTATCAATAATAATAATTTTATAGTGTCTAAAATGTATAAAAATTGGTGTATCAATAATTTTATGGTGTCTAATATGTATAGAAATTGATCTATTTTTATCGATATAGAAATAAGTGTATTAATAATTTTATGGTGTATTAATAAATTTATGGTTTATGAAATTTGTATAAGATGTGGTTTGAATCTCTTAGAAGTATTAAAAATTAATGTTCATTGAATTAAATAAATTAAATTTAAAAAAAATATCAATAAATGTCTTGTTTTTATGGTTATCTTATTTACTATTTTTTTTTAAACCTTAGTTGAAAAATAAAGTAGGAGAATTTATAAGATAAAATATCAATCATTAAATTGTCTCCTTAAATCAGGGTAATTTTAACTGTTTTTTTTTTTTTTTTACCTTTGGTAGATTTTGTAAATATAAAACTAGTGGTTGTTTTTGTAATATTGACTCTTACATTGTATATCTATGTGATTTGCCTTAATTAATTTGGGATTAGCTATTTTGAAATTAGTTATTCCACCTTTAAGAAGGGATAAAAATAACAATACAATTTTGAAATAACTAATACTGAGATGAGCTATCCCATATTTTATTTCAACCAAACATGAAATAAGCATACTCAAGGTATGCTTAATTTCAAAATTAGTTTTCCTTTATCCCTCTTACGAAATGCCCCCTCAAGGTACTACTAGAATTAAGCATACTCATTTGGCGCGATCATTGTGTGATATTCTATAAACTACTATGGGCATTTCTTTTCCCCAAATTTCTCATTACATCAAGCTGCTTATTAGTCTCCTTGTTGGAGACGAGGAGATATGTTTGCATCACATTATTTTATCCACATATGCCATCAAAATAATAGTACTCATTTTCATAAATATAATACTAAACATATTCAGTGTAATTACACAAAGTAGAGTCTAAAAATATAAAGCCTATCCCAACCTTCGATGTAAATTCATCTCCAAAAATAAAAATAAAAAAGGAAATCTTGAAATATTTTGAGATCTGATCAAAGGTCAAGTGTAGGTACTTCAAGCCTCACATGTCAATCTCAGTTGTTTTCTTACAACAAATCTTGAAATAGTGGTAGTTGTGAATAACAAAATTACATTTGGATTTGAACTTTCGAAAAAAAAGGATTATATCAGAGTCAAGTTATACTAACTCAAATAAATTTTATGATTAAATATAATTGAATAAATCATTTAAATTCAGCAAATATAGATTTAATTAATGACCCAATTTATTATTCGAATCCGTTGATTTGAACTTCAAATGATAAGCTCACTTTGTCAAACTCAAAATATGATTTTGTCTAGATATCTAAATTTATGATGCTTGTTCAATGGTGTATCATGTGAAATCACATAAAAGAGCCGATATGACTGTGCCGCGTGTCAAAATGACATAGTATGTCTAGTCAAAGCAAAATTCATGAAAATATGTCATGGGTATAAGTGATAGCATTCAAACCAATCAAAGATAGCCAAGTCACTTCAATTTGATTATGATCTAACATATTTTCATAAGATTTTCAATTTGCTCAAAAACAAACTTTAGTCCGAAGTCTAAAATATCCATATATTGCAAAAGAAAAAAATCATTCACTAAACTACTGATCTCAAAAACTGCTAACAATGAAACAACACCTACCTAAACCTCCTCACTTCTCACAAAGGAATTCAAAGAACTAATAAAACAGAAAATTAAAAATTCCACCATAAGCCAACATCTGTTTTGCATTTATTCAAAAAGAACCATCAAATCTCTATCCAACTCAGTATGTTCCTCCGCACCTGTTATCTCTTCTATTGCCTGCAACTTAAATGACAAAATATTAATCTATAAAAAAAGCAAGCAATGATGTATATGTAAAAGTGAAATATATATATAAAAAATTGATTACAAAATTAGGATTCGACTGCATGAGGCATAAGAAAGGATCCACCGATAGATCATTCTCCTCATAGCTTGAATCATATAGACTGTTACGAATTGGTCTGCACAAGCAATTTTGCAAGTCTTCACAATAAGTATCCATTTTAATTACTTTTATTTTAGTTATTGCTTCATCCATTATAATTATGTTTCATTGTATTAGAGGAGGATAGTATTTTGAAATTGTATGTGCCTTTAATCTCTATAGTAATCTCAAACTAAGGTAAAATAATAATGGAGTTCACAATTAATTATTTATAATTTATTATGTAAATTTCTCAATATAAATACATAGTTTGAAAGAAAAGTCACTGGGTTCCTATGTACCAACACTTTAAGGGATATCATTCGCATACATACATAACTAAAACACATACACACATACATTTATATTGAAAGAAAAATAAAATTTAAAATATGTAATTTAATGGCTGTAAAAATATGTTATTAATGATGAGGCTGCTTCTCTCTTAATCAGAGGTCTCGGGTTCGAGTCCTAGATATGGAAAAATCCTTGATAGGGAGTGTTATCCCCGAATGGGTCCTACCCGATGCGAATTGGTATATATATATATATATATATATAGAGAGAGAGAGAGAGAGAGAGAGAGATAGGTAGATAGATAGATATATTGAACCACTACACAAACTTGATATTTTAAAAGACAGTTATTTTGGAATAGAAAATTGCTCGCATTAATTAGTTTATTAATTATGAAATATAACTACGTATTAGACATACTCCTGATCTCGAAGAGGATCCATGAACTAGTCTTGGCATTCTTCCTGGCGTGTATCTTGCCTGCACATATTTCATATAAAAAGATAAGATGCCTGATAATACTGATACCAATCACCATTTTATCATCTCTTCGTCTTAATTTTTAGGTATGGTTATATTTATTAGTAGGTTAAAGAAATAACTGATATTTATTTTATTTAAACGTGTCATTACATTTGTATAATTATAAACTTTTGAAGCATGGAGTTGCTATGATGTTTGTGTGTGGCTATAGAAGCTTCTCATTAAGCGTAATATAAAAAGTTTAAAGTTTGTTGTTTAAAAAATGTAAAATATTTCGAAAGTAATTGCAAGAAAATAGCGTTTAGGATGAAGAATGTAGTATTAAAGAGAGGAAAGCTTCACCAACGTACCCTCACTCTCCAATATCCTCTTGAAGGAGCGACATTCCTATTAGATACCACTGGAGGTAGATTTCGGTCGGTATCCAATGAGAGTTCAGGATATCCTCTTGAAGGGATGACATTCCTATTAAATACCTCTGAAGGTAAATTTTGGCCGATATCAAATAAGAGTTCAGGAGTAGCGGGATTAAACATAGGACTGACAAAAGAAATAAATTTAGGTATTCTAATTATATTATGTGTGTAAGTTCTAGGCAGAGGAAGAGAGAGCATTTAGTACCTCGGTGCAGAATACATGTCACGTTGATTTAACACAAATGAATCTGATGGATCTTGAACATATTGGTGATATCCATGCACTTGTTGATTGCTATATATAAAAAACAGAGTGAAGGAAAAATATGTTAGTAAACCATGAAGTACAATATTTAGTTTGATTTATTTTCTTTTATAAAAATAGTTGGATCAATTTATTGTCTAAACACTCTGTAATGTAGGAATTTATTTCAAATAGAGGTTAATAATTTGGAGGGATAACAATATAAAACTAGTAATGCAAAGAATACTAATGTGTGATACAAGTTTTAGTAATAAATAAATTAGTAATATAGAGATTATTTTTATTCAACGATTGATACATTAAAAATTAGTATAAAATACATGATCTAAAATCTTCAATGTATGATTTAAAATTTTCTTTTGTTCTTTAAATAGAATTCAAAGGAATCACTATTCTTATGAGGATTAATTCTATCATTTTAGATTTATTCCATGTATCTATATTTTTATTTTCATTCTATATTTTATCCCGCAAAAATAATATACTTTTTTTTTTTTTTTGCATAAGTTAAAAAAATATTAATTTTGAGGTAAACAATAATTATCAACTTTGAATAACTTAATACCAACTTTTGAACGGAGATTAAATTTCCTCAAATTCAATCAAACATTATACAATGCAATACTAATTTTATTCGGACAACATCTCTTTAGGGTATTCATTAGGGACTAAATACTCGGTGCTTTTTTGATCAAAATTTAATTGAAGTTAAGATTCGTCATTTTAAATATAAGAATCGGTGTAACATTGTGTCATTGTGTAGATTCAACAAATCAAATATCGTATTAATGATTCATAAGGTTTTCTCTCTCCTTTTTCAGAATAGAACCTTTATTTAGGATTAAAAAAAAAGCGAAAAGTCCCATTGAGTGATATTATTATTTGATCAGATCTATAAATTTTAGAATAAAACATGAGATTATTTTAACCTAATCTAATTTAATTGAATTTTTTAATCCTGATATAGTCATCTACAAGATTAATCACACCACAATCTTAGGCTACTAATTATATGATTTGAATATATATAAAAAAATGTATTTCGTCAAAACTTTTTTTTTGCCTAAAATTTTTTTAAAAAATCTAAGAATAATAAAAGTTAACAACAATAATAAATTTATTAAATCTAAAAGAAGTACCTGAGTTGCATGAAGTTGGGATGAACAAAGTTTGTGGAGCCTCCTCATTCTGATTTTTTGAAGGATCTCTATTTTGAGACCTAAATTCAAGCATACACTAAAGTGCTTAGATGATTAAAACACATAGAGTAATAAATTAAAAAAGATAAAGCAATTCATTTCTTACATTTTGAAATAAGAAATATCAAAGGAAGATATCTACCAGTATAAGCTCTTTTCAAAATATTACAACTGCGTGTAACATTGGGGGTAAGTCCCGAGTCTTATTTATAGTGTAAACATACTAAATTCTATATGTTTTTAGATATTGCTTACCATATTAAGAAATATTAAGTAAAAATTAGATTGATAATAAAATTTGCACTATCCGAATCCAACATTGATTTACAAAATATACTAGCCGTTTGCTATTAATTTCAATACTGATGTTGTAACACACAATTAGTTATTTATAAATTTAATTTTAACACCTAAACATATGTTTTGGCACGTAGTAATATCAACTATTTTTAATCAGTTAACTGAATATACTCTAAATTTAAGTAGCAAAGATAATAAGCCAATAGTCCACCTTGATAAAAGAATGAGATTGTTTGGTAGCAGTTTGTTGAGTTTTGCAATGTCATCACATCAAGTGATTCCTTTGTTATATAACATGAAATTTTAAAAATAATAATTAAAAAAGGATGTCAAGACCCAAAAATTTAAATCATGATGACACTTACCATAATCTCTTCCTCGTTAGGTAAGCCAACCCCTCATATAAAATAGAAAGATAAATATTTAAAAAAATAACTTTAATGATTACACAAATAAACCAAACATACAAAACTCTTTTTTTTGCTCAACAACAAATTATCATTTCATAAATAAAAAGGTTTTTACAAAACAGAGCAATATAAGACTAAACCTGTTAACGGGGCCGGGTCGGGTCAACCCAAAACCTGCCCATCACATTTAAATGGTTTGTGGGTCGGTCTGGTTTCGGGCCAGATTAAACGGACCGGTCCGGTTCTGGGCCCAATAGTAATGTTTCAAGAAACAATTCGGGATCGTTCCACTACACCTAACCCGGTCCAACCCGTCTAAACTCGGTCAAAATCGGTTCAAAATCCGATCAAAATCGGTCAAAACAAAAATAAAATAATTTAAAAGTTTTTTCTCCAATATACACTATATATACCCACTTATATACATTTTAAATACGTTAAATAATATATATACACTATATATAATATATACAACATTAGAATTTAAAAAACATATACACATACACACAATTACACATGTAATCGTGTATACGACTATACGTTAGTTAAATATATATACTACTTTAAATAAAACATATACTACAAGATATATACTTTAATATATATACTAATTTATAAAACATATACACATGTATACGTTAAATATATACTACTTTAGAGTCTATAGAAAATATATACACATAAATACGTACCATTCAATATATGTACTACTTTAATTAAAACATGTACTGCAAGATATATACTACAATATATATATATATATATATATATATACACTAATTTATAAAACATATGCACATGTATACATTAAATATATACTACTTTAGAGTCTATAGAAAATATATACACATATATATGTACCATTCAATATATGTACTATTTAAAAAATATACATACAACATATAAACACTATGTATATATTAATTTATAAAACATACACATGTATACGTTAAATATATACTACTTTAGAGTCTATAGAAAATATATACACATATGTACGTACCATTTAATATATTTACTACTTTAAAAAATATGCTTCTTAATATAATAAATTAATAATACTTGATGGTAAATTAGTAATATATTAAAATTAAGTATTTAATTTAAACTAGAAATTCAATTTAAATCATTAAATGGAAAAAATTACAAAGTAAGGAGTGAATGAATGTTATATTTTATTGATTGCAAAAATGACTCAAAATTTATAATGTACATGAATGAAAAATCTACAAAGCTTTCATCATTTTTTCCAACTCATCCATGTTAACATTAATGAGAACTTGCATAGGATAGTCAAAGTCAATGGGGGCAAAACCATGCATTGGACTTGATTGTGCTGAGTTCTCCCTTGAAGTCATAATTTCTTCAAGATTCTATTCGTCTTTCGGCTCCACCTCCTTTCCTTGATGTCTTCGTTCCGCTCTTATCGAATCTCTAAGGCAAACTAAAACATTTATGGCATTGCTTCCCAATGAGTTTCGATTGTCTCCAAGCTATTGTCGTCCTTAACTAAAAGCACTCTCCGATGCAACGGTTGACATTGGAACATTCAATATATCTCTAGCCAATCTTGAAAGCACAGGATATTATGTTTCATTATTCTTCCACCAATCCAACTTGTTGATCCATTGTCTACGATCCTCTATCGGCGTTCGAAGATAATACTTAAGCTCTTCCTGAGAAGCTGTTGTGTAAGTTCCCTCCTCAAAACTGTTCCAAACATTTAAATTATAAACGTAATCAGGAAAACCACTATGTGCCGGCTTTTTAGAAGATAATGGATCCTCAGGAAGATGAGGAGCGACGGTTGGAGTGATATTTGTCGGTACAACTAAATCAAGTAAATCAGCATAATTGTTGTATAATTTATCTATGTAAATGTTCGTATCACTCATAGTCGTATACAAATCTGGTTGTTCTTGTTCTTCATCATCAGAATCATTGTTAGTATTTATCTCTAAGTTATAATAAATAAGAGTACTAAAGTGGCACATAGTATTATATTTCATACACGGATTTAGTATAGCACCAACCAAGTAAATAGGAGGAATCGAAAAAAAATATTTTTTAAATTTTGCAAACATAGCACCAACATCTTCTTTGTAACCTTCTTAATTCTTATATTCTTTGAGAAAAGAAGAAATATCGGCTATATATGCTAAAATATTACAAACAGTAGGATAATAAACATCGAAAAATTCAACTGTAGCTATATAAGTTTTTTTCAAAAACTTAACAAAATCATCAATTATAGCCCAATCAGAATCATGTAGCATACATTCAATCTAATCAATAAATAAATCACAATGTTGGTTAAAAGTTAGTGTAATAAGAACTCTATAAGCATGACAAGTTTTTAAATAATCATATGTAGCATTTCATCTAGTATCACATTCTTCAGGCATCAATATCGGTCTAAGTCCATTTTCTTGACACGTAACTTTAAATTTTCTAATTCTTTTTTCTTCAATTATTTCCTGGAATAAAGCCAACAGCTAGATAGACTTTTTCGATATAAATTTCAAAAAATTCAAGACCATCTCTTACAATTGAATTATATATATGAAAAGCATACTTAACATGAAATATTTCAGGTAACGACGGCGAGAGTTTAGCTTTTAACTTTGTAATAACAGTCTTGTTGTTAGAAGCGTTATCAAAAGTAATACATAAGACTTTTTTTTCAATACCATAAAATTCTGCAACTTTACTAATCAAATCAGCAATAAATTCTCCAGTATGTCTACGATCTTCATCATACAAAAAAGAAAGAATACGTTTTTGCATAACATAATTACTATCTATCCAGTGACAAGTAATGACTAAATAATTATTTTTATTAACAGCACGACCAAGATCAGAAGTTAGAGCCATTCTACATTGAATATTTTTAACAATGTAGATAAATGAAAAACATATTGTAATGAAGTCTAAAAATATCGGCCCGACAAGTACTTCTAGGAATACCATTAAACATAGGATTGTAAATTGCTTGAATATAATGAATAAACACATCCGAAGAAGGAAAACTGAAAGGCAAACAACCCACAACTACCATTTTTGCTATTTCTTCCCGGTCCTGATATTCATTATAATTCTTAATTACCTGACCGGTTGTTGGGTCCATTCTAGTTTGTGTTGGCCCATCAACATCCTCACCACCTCGTGCAATAAAGAACTCTCTTTCGTGATTATCATTTATATGTCTCATTAATGTACCCATAACCCCTTACTTGCCTCCACTTTTATGCTTATATACTTGTTGACAAATATTGCATTGCTCCTCAGTATCTCCTATACGCGTAAAAAATTGCCATGCAATACTAGTTGTTCTACGAGCTCTTAGGGCACCGGGACCGATTCAGATCTAACGTTAGCATTTCCTACTGCGGGTATCTCACTAATATGTTCATCATCTTCATCTAAATCTATCACATCTACTTTATTTTTTTCTTCTATACTGTAATTTTTTTGAGCTTCTACATAATCCATATCGTGAGCACCTACACCTACTTCTTCCTCAAAAGGTTGACTAAGTGGTATCGGAGGCGGAGGCACACGAGTATATCTACTACTTGAACTACCTCTATCGCTAGTAATTCGCTTTTTACTACCACTACCACATCCAGGATAATTTTTTTTACACTTTTAGTGGTGAGGTTTCTTAATTTATCCCTAATATAAATCAAACTAACAAAATTCAAAATACACAAATATAATAAAATTAAATATTCAACAATTAATACACTAATTAAAAATTAAAAGTAAGAGATGGAACGACAATATCAAATTTTGGAAGTATCCAAAAATTGCGACTTTAGAAACTTCCACTCGTACTTTATAATCGCAAAATTAAAAAATTAAATTGAGCACTTTAGGAAATATATAGAATATTTGAATTTTGAGAATTGAGATTTGAGAGAATGAAAATTGTGTGGAAAATGATTTGAAAATGTAGGGTATTTATAGAAATTTTTTTAGGTTTAAAAAAATAGTTTAAATGAATAAAACTATTTTTTTAATTAAAAAGGGCTAAGCAGCCGTTTGGACCCAAAAAAGGTCATATAGCCGTTGGGCCAACGGCTACTTGTGGCCCAACAGTCCAAAAATCAAAATCTATTTTTTCCTAAAAAAAGGTATCCAGGCCGGGCCGGGCCGATTAACCGGTGGGTCTGGACCGATTTTGGTCTGGTCTGGGTTAACCGGGCTCAATTTTAAAATTGGCCCAACCTGGGACCCAATACCCTACAGCTTGGGGCTGACCGGGCCGGATCAAATCGGGCCGAGTTGTTTAAATGGGTTGGTTCAGACCCGGTCAAACCGGCACAATTGACACCTTTATATAAGACTAACTACTCTTTCATACTATTCTAGCTATCATCTACTCATAAAGACATACATATAAGATAGTAAATGTGTTTGGTATGAAGGAAATCAATTTTCTCATGTTTGGTTGGCTTAAACATTTTGGAAAATGTTTTTTAAATCAACTTAGTTTCTTTATATCTAAGGAAAATGACTTTACTTCAAATAATAAGGAAAATATTTTTTAAAACTCTTTCAACCTCACTCTCAAGTTGAAATGTTCGTACTACTCTCAAAATCACCCATTCCTACCCCGACACCCAATCCCCTACCACCCCAAACCAAAAAATATATTTAATTTTTTAAAAATATTTCAATATTTTTCTTACTCAATCTCCTACCCCCATCCCCATCCCCTACAAGCCCCCCTCCAAAATAAATATTTAATTTTTGTAAAAGAATCAAATTTTTTTCTTACTGCACCTCCTATCCAACGCCTACCCCTACCAGCCCCCTCCCACTTCCCACCCCCCCAAAAAATTAAATTTTTTAAATTTATTTTTATTCTTACTCCACCCTCACACCCTACCTCGACCCCCTTACTAGCCATTGCCACCCCTCTCCCGCCCCCAGTCCCCACCCCTCTACCCCCTAAAAAATTATTTTAATTATTTTTTCATAAAAAAATTCAAATTTTTTTTCATACCCACCCCTAAAAAAGAATTTAATTTCTAATTTATTCTTTAAAAAAGTTTTAAATATTTTTTCTTACCCCGCCCTTCTTACCCTACTCCTTCTCATTGTTTTTTTGTTAAATATATACAAATACTTTTAGAAAATATTTTTCTACTTGCATAACAAATACAAGAATATAAGTAAGAAACAACTTATTTTTCTAGAAAATATTTTTCTCCTCCATTTTGAACACACCTTAAAAAATTTATTTTTCAAGGTAAAATATTATTTTTATGAAAAGTATTTTCTACTATTTAGCTAAACACTAAATGTGTTTTATGAAAAATAATTTTTCATTTGCCAACTAAACACTAAAATGTATTTTACAAAAAATATTTTTCACTCACCAAACAAACATGATGAAAATTAGCAAGAACACAACTTCTTTTCCATGAAAATATTTTTTAGGAAAATATTTTCCACGGAAAATATTTTTCTTCATTCCAAACACACCCTAAATTTGTTCTAATGCATTTACAAAACTCCTACATGCTAAGGATAAGTTTGCAACTGCTGGAGCACTATATATCAACCACTTAGACTTCTATTGTCCTTTGATATGCATGTGCACGACAATTTTATTCAAAAGCCTATCAACAAAACGACTTTTTCTTTGTAATCTCAACCTATTCCTCTTCCTCCATATATCATATAAATCAGCATAGTAAACAAACTTTTGACTATCTGGGCAAGTGCAACTTTCTTCTTTACCATATCAACAAGCCATGCAATCTAAGCCTTTTATTCTTTAATGGGTCTGTGAAATCCCATCCAATTGCACAATATTATCCATAATTCAAAAGTTTCTTCTCTCTCCGCTATAGCTAATCTCCTTTGTACAACCAACTAAAAAATAAATTTGAACCTAGGATGTGCTCCATGCTGCAAGCTTATTCTCTTCCAATCAGCTTTTGGGAATGAAGGCATAAGATGGGTATACATCTCTTATGCAGAATATTTCCTTCCCTTCTAAACCTTACTAAACTTAGTAAGCAATGCACCAAGTCCAGTTTGACACTTCAGAACAAAATTTCATCATGCTAACACCTTCCTCATGACTTAGGATGCAAATTTAGGTATGAATAGTGTTTCAAGGTCCATTTTATTTAGGAAGTAACTGTGTACCCATTGAATCTACATAAAATCCTTCTTGCTAGCTTCCATAATTGCTTGATTATTTCAACTCTATTCCATAGATTTAGATAAAGAAAATTTAGACTACCCGTAACAAGAGATTTACATATTATTTTCTAGGAAACTGATATGGGAATTCCTAGCTTGAGACCTTTCACACAAAGTCAAGCGTGTGAGTTGCAACGACTCCAAGCCTTGTTCACATACTTGGCCGTGTGTGAGGCCTTGTGAGCCCATCTAAGGGCCTATACTTATTAAAGTGTGAAGAGGCCCAACAAAACACCCCAAACCCACCCACTTAATGTCAAGGGTATTTTGGTATTTTACCCCTCCTTTGTAATTGACTATATAAGCCATTTATTAGGACTACTCTTTTTTAGTTAGTTCATTCCTATTATTCAAGAAACAAAAAGACTTGTAATATTGGTGACTTCTCTTTCTCATTTTGGAGAGGCCAAAATCGAAAGCTCACTAGTAGAGTGATACTAGTGTTGTATCTTAGCTAGAAATTAGGATCTTGGGGTTCTTGAGTTCCTCTTGGTCCAAGTAAGATTTTGGTGTTGATATTCATTAGTCTTAGGGTCCTTTCTCATTGTTAGGCTTCTTAGATTATTGAATATTGTATGTCAAGTTTCTAGACCTTTTGTAATCTTGATAACATTGTGTTGTTGAATCTAAAAGTCTAGTGAAGCCGTATGGGGATCTTTCGATTCACTACCAAAATTTTCATTTGTTGTTATTGTTGTAAACTTATTTTTCTAGTCAAAACAAGTGTTGAAGCCTAGTGAAGCCGTGTGTGGCCTCTTTCGATTTAGTAGCACTTTGTTGTTCTTGTTATTGCTTCTTGTGTTGGCTTGAATCTCTTGATATACACTTAGTTTTGTATCATTTGGTATTAAAGATTGTGTTTGATTTTATTCCAACAAAATCAATCTTGGGCTTGATAGTTAAAAAAAATACAAAAAAAATTTTTTCGCTGAAATCTGAAAAATTCCAGAAAAAAAGAGAAATCTGCCTATCTTGTTCTTGGTCGAGAAAATTGTGTTTTGTTATTGTGTTGGTCAAAAGTTGGTAGTTATATCTACAAAATTTTGTTTGTTTAGTTTGTTTCTTGTGTTGATTTCTTTCTCATCAACACAAAATGTGTCTAGATCTAAAGTTGAGCTTAATGACAAGTGACTTGTTGTTGTTCTTGAAGTTGGGCCATGTGTTGTGGCTTGTGTTTGGATGTTAAAGTGGCCATTGTTGGTGTGTTGTTGTTGTGTTATTTATGGTGTTGTTGTTGTGCTCATATTGATCTTCTCTTCAACTCATGTCTTAAACACTAAAAAGAGTAAAATAGATCCAAAAAAAAGTTGAAGGACAAAGTGTAAAGTTGTTTGTGAGAAGACTTGAGCACATCACTTCCATGACTTGACATCTACTTTTCAACAACTTTTACTACCTTTTAAGGGACATTGTTTTGTGAGCTAGGTAAAAGTCAAGTCTTGCCATTTGAGATTGAACTTAAAGAAGTTACAAGACTTTACTTTCCCTCCAAAACCAAAGTCATCCATTACAAAAATTGTGAAGATTAAGTCTTCAAGTTGATGAACAAATGTATGGACCGTGACCAATACCATGCTGCCACGTCACCTTAATCACTATTCACATCATTAATTATGTTCAATTTGGATATTCTAGTTTCTAATTATTCATTCTTAGTTTCTTCTAATTGACTTGAGAACTAATTAGCAAGCTAGTACATTCCTACTACGTTGCTAATTAGTCCTTTGAAGCCTTGTCTTCATGTCAATATTTGTTTGTGTGCTTTTATCGTTTGAATACGTTGTAACTCCTTGACTCTAGTCTGATGTAAATTCTTTAAGTTTCAAACAAAAATCCATTCCGGACAAGAGCATACTCATACCTTAAGGATTCACGAGTTACTAGCCAATCTACAACACTTGTGGAGCTTAAGTGTAAGTGAACCAAGAGAGTGTGAGTGAGGAGAGGGGTTTTAAACTAACTTATTTGTTGCTTGTGTAGGAGATACCTTAAAAATGTAGGGAACACCATATCAAAAAGTGGATTCTAATAAAATGGAGAATATAAGGGCCACTCTTGAGGCTATAACCCAAACTCTTGAAAGGTTGAGTACGGAAGTAGGAGCCATAAGGGGGAGAAGTGACGACTATTTGTGGGAGGTTAGAACAAGTGGAGAGTTAAAGGAATTCTCACCCTTCTACTCCTTGACATGTTTCATCAAGTGGACATGATAGAAATTCCTCCACCACCGTTACTCCTGAAACATGGCCATAATTGCCAAATCCTTCACTAGCTCCACTAAATACCGCAAGCCAAACCATTTCTAACCCCCTAAACTAAGACTCTAATAGAACAACCCATTCCTAAACTCCTCAAGTTTCGCAAGAGGGACTTGGGCGTCTAATACCTCTAATAAATCCAAACCCACCCTTCCGATCCCCACTATACCAAAGACCACCACCTCCACAAAATTCAATCCCTCCAAATCGAGTTCCAAACAACTAAAACCACCCCGTCCAATTTGAGGAATATGGTAGAGAGGATTATGAAGGGTATAGAGCCTTTGACGATGCTTACATAAGGGAGAAGGAGATGAGAGGGGGCGTATGATCCAAGAAGATACCGAGGGTATAGAGAAAGAGAAAACCAACACCAAAAGAGAGACGTAGGCATCAATACAATCAAATTGTGCCTATCTATCTTTAAGGGTGAAAGTGACCCCAAGGTATATCTTGCTTGGGAGTCGGCGTATGATAATGTATTTCAAGTGAATGATATCTCGAAAGAGAAGAAGATTTGTTATGCCATAGCTCATTTTGAAGGCTATGCTAACACTTGGTGGGAATACTTCAAGCGGTTTGGCAACGAGTTAGTAGAGGGGCAACCACCACCATGGTTTTGGTTGAGTTACCTAATGAGGCAATGGTATCTTTTTGAAAGCTATCATCACGAGTTGCTTCCTAGATTGTACAACTTGCGGCAAGGGAATCGAAGTGTTATGGCATATTATGATAAGTTTCAAAAACTCATGTTGAAACTTGATCATTGTGGGGAACAAATTAGTCATGACATCATTCGGTTCAAGTGTGGGTTCAACAAAGAGATCTCCACTCATTTGACACTTCACAAGTTTGATACCGTCGAAGGTATTTTTCAAGCGGCTCTTGAGCTTGAAAGGGAACTTAAAAAGAGGTCGCCATTCAAAGCAAAGGGACAATCAACCTCGGATTGGCCGAAGGGAAAGGATATGGTTCAATCCTCTTTGGGTTGGCCCAAAAACAAGGACCAACCCGTCACTACTAGGCTACCCAAGCCCAAAACAGTCCATAAAATCCCTCCGAGATAAGAAGTTCACAAGTATCCTAATCCTAAAGGGTTTAAATGCTTCAAGTGCCAAGGTTGGGGGCATAAATCCAATGAATGCCCTAACCAACGCAATACAATCCTAAAGGAAGGTAGATTGTATTTCCTTGGTGAAGAAGTGGGTATTAAAGGTGATGAGAGTGAGACCTTAAGATGGAGAGACAGCCGAGACGGAGCCACATGATGATGATGATGATGATTGTGAGGATGCTTATCCGCAAGAAGGGGAGTGCATGGTTCCAAACATTTTAGTGAGACATGCCATGATTAGTAAGGCGATAGATGATCCTAGCCAACGGGAGAATCTATTCCATACTAAATGCCTAGTGAAGAAAAGTGTGTGAACTATAGTGATAGATAATGGAAGTTGTGCGAACGTAGTTAGTATTATAATGGTGAACTTTTTGAAATTGATGACTACACCTCACACTAGTCCTTACAAGTTGCAATGGTTGAATGAATGCGACGAGTTAAAGGTCACAAGGCAATGTGTGATACATTTTAAGGTATCCAACTACCATGATGAGGTACTTTGTAACGTGATACCAATGCAAGCCTGTCACTTGTTGTTAGGAAGGCCTTGCCAATACGATAGGTTGACCAAACATGATGGAAGGTCTAATTGGTATACACTTGAGAAGGATATCCAAAAGGTCACTCTTCATCCATTATTGCCTTCCCAAGTAAATGAATTACACCAAAAAGATGTGAGAATTGAGGGAAAAGGGAAAGGAGGCCGGGAGTAAGGAAAAAAGAGGGGAATTCGAGAGTGAGAGGGTAGGGGAAGCCAACGAGACCCTAAATTCTAAGGTGAACAGGAGCATGGTGATGATGGCTAGGAGGAAGGAACTATTTTTGGATTATGATGAGGACACTCCAATGCTCCTCTTGGCTCATTATTTTAATACTAACCCCGCTAACGTTTCCATTTCTCCTATTTCTCATGTTTTGAAGGATTATGAGGATGTCTTCCCAAAGGAATTTTTGAAAGAATTTTCTCCACTTCAGGGCATTGAGCACAAAATTGATTTTGTGCCAGGCTCACAATTGCCCAATAAACCGACTTATAGAAGTAACCCTATGGATACCAAGGAATTGCAACGCCAAGTTGAGGAAATTCTTGACAAAGGGTACACCAAGGAGAGTATGATCCCTTGTGCGGTTCCAGTGCTACTAGTTCCCAAGAAAGATGGGACTTGGAGTATGTGTGTTGATTGTTGAGCCATCAATAAGATAACGGTAAAATATCATCACCCTATTCCTTGGCTAGATGATATACTTGATGAATTAAGTGGTTTGTGTTTGTTTTCTAAAATTGATTTGAGGAGTGGCTATCACCAAATCCGTATGCAATCGGGTGATGAATGAAAAAATGCCTTCAATACCAAATTTGGTCTCTATGAATAGATGGTTATGCCATTAGGCCTAACCAACACTCTAAGTACTTTCATGAGGCAAATGAATCATGTGATAAAGCCATTTATCAGAAAGTTTGTTGTTGTTTACTTTGATGATGTGTTGGTGTATAGTAAGTCCTTAGATGAGTATGTAAAACATTTACAATGTGTGTTTGATGTCTTCCAAAAAGAGAAGTTATATGCTAATCTAGAAAAGTGTTCTTTTGGTGTCCATGAAGTTATATTTCTTGGGTTTGTGGTGATCTCAAGAGGGGTCGAAGTGGATGAATCTAAGGTTGACGCCATTAAAAATTGGCCAACTCCCAAAACCGTAGGTGAAGTGAGAAGCTTCGACGGGTTGGCTAGTTTTTATAGATGTTTTGTCAAAGGATTTAGTACCATTGCCTCCCCCTTGACCGAAGTGATTAAAAAGGATCGGTATTTCAAGTGGGGAGATGAGCAAGCTAATTCCTTCGAGGACTTGAAAGCTATTCTCATCTCGGCCCCTTTGCTGTAACTGCCAAATTTTGACAAGACTTTTGAGGTCGAATGTGATGCTGCAAATTCGGCATAGGTGCGGTTTTAATGCAAGAATTGAAGCCTATTTCCTACTTTAGCAAAAATCTCTAAGGAATAACTCTAAACTACTCTACGTACGATTTAGAGTTGTATGCATTGATTAGAGCCTTGGCTAATTGGCAACATTATTTGTGGCCTAAAGAATTCGTAATCGAATGGATCATGAATCCTTGAAGCATCTACGGGCACAAGACAAGCTTAACCGACGGCATGCCAAATGGATTGAATTTCTTGAAACTTTCCCTTATGTTATTCATTACAAGAAGGGTAAAGACAATGTGGTTGCCTATGCTTTGTCCCAAAAACATGTGCTTGTGTCTACTTTGTCATCTAAGTTGATGGGGTTTTAAAGCCTCAAGTCTTTATATCCCGAGGACCTCACTTTGCTCCCATCTATAGGGAAAGAGAAGAGTTGGATAGGGATAGGTGGGTTACAAATAAGGGTTCTTATCCCTATACCAAATTTGATGAATACTTATTTAAGGGTAGAGAATTATGTGTTTCATCAAGTTCGTGGAGAGAATTGTTTGTGAGGAAAGCACATAATGGCGGTCTAATAGGCTATTTTGGGGTCGAGAAGACCCTCAGAATTTTGGAAAAACAATTTTATTGGCCTATAATGCATAAGGATGTGGCTTGGATTTATGGACAATGTGTTGAGTGTAAAGGAGCCAAGTCACGGCTCCAACCTCACGGGTTATACACCTCATTTTCCACCCCTTTGCACCCTTGGCTTGACATATCAATGGACTTTGTGTTGGGATTTTCGAGAACTAGAAGGGGGTGGGATAGTATTTTTGTCGTGGTGGATCGATTTTCCAAGATGGCCCACTTTATTCCTTGTTCTAAATGTGATGATGCACCTAGTGTAGCCTCTTTGTTTGTTGATAATATTGTAAAACTTCATGGTGTTTTGAGGACCATAGTGAGTGATAGGGATTCTAAATTCCTAAGCCACTTTTGGAAGTCCATGTGGGGTAGGTCGGTACTAAGTTATTATTTTCAACCTCATGCCACCCACAAACTGATGGCCAAACTAAAGTAGTAAATAGGACCTTAGGGTCTATGCTACGGTCCATGGTTAAGGGAAACATGACTTCTTGTGAGGAGCACTTACCATTGATTGAGTTTGCTTATAATCGTGTTATACACTCAAGCACGGGGATGACACCCATTGAGTGTGTATACGGTATCAACCCCTAACCCTTTTGGATTTAACCCCTTTTCCAAGTAATCTAGTGATAAGCTTAGATGAAAGCAAATGGGTTGAGGCCATGAAGAACCTACATGAGAAAGTGAGGTTGTAGTTGGAAAAGAAAAACCAAGAAGTTGCAAGGCGAACCAACAAAGGAAGAATAAAGATCATTCTTGAACTGGGAGATTGGGTTTGGGTAGACCTAAGGAAGGATAAATTCCCATCTAAATGGAATTCTAAGTTGATGCCACGGGTTGATGGCCCATTCCAAGTATTAGAAAAGATCAACGACAACGCCTACAAGATTAATCTACCCCTGAAATATGAAGTGCACAACACTTTCAACATGTGTGACCTCTCTCGGGTAGAAATGATGGAGGATAACAATGATCTAAATTTGAGGAAAAATTCTCTTTAAGATGGAGAGGATGATACGGGAATTCCTAGCTTGAGACCTTTCAAACGAAGTCAAGTGCGTGAGTTACAATGAATCCAAGCCTTGTTCACATCCTTGGCCATATATGAGGCCCTTCTGAGACCATCTAAGGGCCTATACTTATTAAAGTGTAAAGAGGCCCAACAAAATACCCCAAACCCACCCACTAATGTGAAGGGTATTTTGGTCTTTTGTCCCTCCTTTGTAATTGACTATATAAGCCATTTATTATGGATAGTCTTTTTTAGTGATTCACTAGAAAAATTTTCATTTGTTGTTCGTGTTGTAAACTAATTTTTCTAGTCAAAATAAGTGTTGAAGCCTAGTGAATCCATGTGTGGCCTCTTTCAATTCACTAGCATTTTGTTGTTCTTATTGTTGCTTCTTGTGTTGGCTTGAATCTCTTGATACATAATTAGCTTTGTATCAGAAACCAAAGCTTTTTTTTGATACAGTCATAACCTCTGTACACAAGAAAGACCTACAGATCTATTCAATGGCCTTGACCATTCTTTTTGGCATGAGAAACAGTTGTGTCCAATAAGTTTGCACTCCAAAGATCAGAAACTTGATGAGATTCTACTTGTATATGAAAACAACATAGCAGACTAGTACGTTACTTTAGTAGTTATATTTTTAATTAGAGGTAGAGGTAGGTATTGATTAACTATAAGCTTCTTAAAACCCAGAGGCCCTCTAAAATATTTGAATAGCAAAGTCCCTTTTTATGAATCCTAACTCTATTTTTAGTTCCTATTTTATATGGTCAACAACACTTGCAATGTATTAAGTGCTCTTTCTCTATTATCTTATAATCCAAAAGCCTAAAAAATCTCATAAATGTATCATGTAGCAGCTTAACAAATGTTCAGTTAGCCATGCAGTATATCGACAAGTCATCAGCAAAATACATGTGGATGCTACCCAACTTGCCACATCTAGGGTGGAACTTAAAATCTCCATTCTCAGTTAACTGGTATAGTTCCCTTCCTAAATATTCTTTGGACAACACAAAGAGGTAAGAGGATAGTAGATCCCCTGGCCTTAACCCTCTTTTAGCAGGAAAAGGCTCGGTCAATCCCTTATTTAGTAGTAACGAGTAAGAGACTGTGGACACATAAGTCATAATCCATAAGATAAACCTTGTAGGAAAATCCATATTGTAACACCCCACATTTTCGACTAGAATTTAAACTGTCATTCCTATGTGTATAAACTCAAACTCAATGATTTATATGTAAATATATGTGTGATGACCAATCTATGGTGTGGGAACATCTTTGGAGACGAATTGAGGTCATAAAAATCTCCTAACTTAAAGTTAAGTTGAGGACTTTTGTTATCTAATGAATTTTGGTATTCAATCCTACAAGGGTCAACTTTATACGTGTATCACTTCTAGATTATATTGAGTTTTGGAGCTCAAAAACTACAAAATTAAAGGTAATTGATTATTCTTTCCAATGCATTTGATTTGTCCTTAATCTCATACCCGAGCGAAAAATTATGAGCATTTTTGTGAGCGAACCTGTGAGGGTTCACAATAAGAGTGTGACAAGCCCTGTGTGCTCCATGTTAAGGGCGTGGCTCACTCATGTTACCAAAGACGCTAAAACTCGTATTTCACTTTAGTTTTTGAAGGTCAAACTAGTAATTTACATCCTAAATCATCCTATAACTAATACAAATATGCTTTCTCTCATCCCATAACCCAAATACATAATTCCTCTTCTCCCAAACCCTCAAGAGCATCAAATAAGGATTCTTCCCTATAGTTCAACTTCCATGTCTTCAAATTTAATTTTTTCTAAAATCCCTTTCGTAAAAAATGCTTGATGGACACTCCCTATTTTAATTATTGCTATATTGTATCAATTTACTTGATTTTACATGTTCTTTAATTATGGTTTGAAACTAGGGTTGAGGTGGTTTTGTGTTAAATTTTGAAGTTGATTTCCTATTATTTCAATGGTTTTTCTATGTGTGAATGATGATTTTTATGTGGAGAAAATGGTGGATTGTAAACCAAAATTGTGACTTATGATAATTGTGGAATTTGGTGATATGGTTTCATAATGTTTATGGCTTTTTCATGATAAGAATATGAATCTCGACCCACTTCAAGAATTTAGTCTTTGAAAGATATTTTATAGTGTTTAACTTATCTTTTGAAACACTGCATGACATTAATAGAAAATGGTTTACATTGGATTTCTAAATTGGGATTTGGAGTTTAAATGGTTAAATAGAAATGGTATAATATTAAATGGATGACTTGAAAGTCTTGTTATGACGATACCAATTTGGCAATGAATTAATGAAGAAACTCCATGGTTAATGTTATGTGAAAATATTTTAATTGGTCTTAAAGGGGATTGTGTTGCTTCACCTATAAAGTGTAGTCCAGAGGACCAACATTTGAAACCATGTTTACTAATGTTAGGGGTATATGCCCACTGTGTGATTGCTTTACATAGTAGTTCACAATATATATTTTTGAGAGGCTATTATTTATTAGTGACTTTAGCCAGATTCCTCGGTTTATTCACCTAACATAGATTGGGGCCCTTCCGATAGGGGGAGTCGGACCCATATAGCCCGTGGGTTCCTGGAGGTCGATGCAAGCTACATAGTTTAGGATTAAATTTTAAATGGTCATGTCTCATGTTTCTTGCCCCTACCCTGATATTTTACTATTTTGATGGCTACTAAATACATCTTTTATGACTGGCTTTCGATAAATGTATATTTTATCACTTTTTTTGTGTTGATTGCCAGTACTCACCATACTGACCATCTCCAAATGCTTTATCATCTCATGATGTAGGTTCAGATGCCTTTATTGTGACCTTATGTAGCGTTAGGTGGACCATTATTCTATTGGACAACTGGTGATAAGTGGTAACCCACCGTCATTCAAAAGGGGTTGTGTCATTTAAGTCTTTTCACCATTTTAGTACTTTTGGTTTTCTTTTGGCATACTCGAGGTCATGTCCAACATGATTGGTATTCCATGGTTAGAGGATTGGTAACAATGTTGAGTTTTTTCTTTATTGGATTAGTTTTTAACTTACAAACTTGATCTTTTGGGTTATTAAAATTCTTTTATTCTACAGGTTGGCTTCCACAGTTTCATACCATTACTATGCTCACGAGGTAAGCCGAAGGGGCCATCTCAGACTTCGATTGGTTTGAGATACTCGTCATGGTCAAGGCTCAATTTGGGTGGTGAAAAGATTAGTATCAGAGCATGATTCAAGGTCATTGGTTGTCTACAAGTCATGTCGAATAGAGTCCTATTTATGGATGTGTAGCACCCCATACTTATAAGAGGGAGGGTATGAGCTATTAGGAAATATTTCTCATTTTTTCTTGCTCTATATTGTATAATTGTATTGTCCGTATGAAGGTTATCCAAATTCCTTGCTCTAATTTTGTTGGCTATGTATCATTATCAAGGGATACAAGTGCAAAAGCTTAGATTTCTAACAATGTGATCCTTTTCAATTGAGTAATCCAAAAGTTATGAAACATCATAAGGACTTGAAAGGAGCCCATTAGTGCAACAAAGTGTATTGATTCAAGTGTATACCTCTATATTTATGAATCATGTTTTTCAGCTCAAGGTAAGATGTGCATTCAGTCCCTTTCAAAAACTTTATTGCAGACGTATCGCTTAAGAAGAAAAATATGTATCTGAATATTGGGATAGTATTCCTATCCTAGAGGTAGTGTAAATTGGGGCATATGACTTATGAGTAGTAAGATGATCGCAAGGTTAGTGACTGAAGTCAGAGGTTTAGAAGTCGGAGTAAGAGTAACTTTTTAGTAAAAAAGGGTAGTTGTACTTGGATGACCTTTAAGTGAGTATTGGGGGTGGTATGACCTTATGGTGTTAGTTAAGGTGTACCACATTTAGCAAACTTATGGTAGTCAAAATAAAAAGAGTAGTTAGTTAAAATATTTGTGTATTTAGTTGAAATAGAAAAGGTGATAATGATGACTAGTTATTGTAGTAGTAAAATTAATCATAGATTGTGAATGGAAGTATAGATTGGATAATTTATATATTTAGCATTCACCTGGGATAATCTTAGAAAGGGGGGCTCAATGATGTTTATAAAATTTTAAAGATAGTGGGGATGTATGCATGGATAAGTGGATGTGATGTGAGGAGGGTGAATATTATATAGACCATAATGGGTTATTGACATGACTCGAACCAGGGCCTAGCCGTGTTAGGTGCCTCAAGCCCAACCAGGATTGGATACCACGCCCAATGCCCAACCATAACTACCCTATACCACAAGTTGGATGACTTCCGAACACACACAGAGACACACATATATATAACATAACAAAATGAAACAATCATAAATCAAATATAGTCAACCGTCATCAACCATATACCAATACCAATTCCAAGGCTGGCACCAATACCGACACCGCTCATACCAACCTATAGTAGTCTCACAAATCCTATATCCAAAATCAAAATAATATCTGATCAGGAAATACCTCCGATCATGGCCAAAACCAAAGTCTAAGAAATATCCAAAGTATGAAGACAAGACTATAACGTGAAATGGAACATTCTGAAGTATGGAAGCTTACCATTCAATCCAACTCTAAGTTGTACCCGAATTTGATCACTAAATAGGAGGAGTAGTATGGCCGGTTTCTGCATTGCATGGGGATACAACTCCTGAAGACGGGTTAGCGGGTGATCGCTAGCATGCACTCAGGATAAGGATAAAATAATGCCAACATTTAAAACCAAGCAAATAACCATATATATTTACATCCATATATATATATATATAATCCATGCCGGGAAAGAGAACCGAGTTTAGTATGCCTTTAAAATCATTAACCTGGGTTTGTGTAGCTTAACCGTCCTAGAACCACCTACGGGATACATGGGTTAAGTGTTACATCCTGAATGGGCCCTAGTGTGTGCAGCTGCACAAACCCGAGATATCACAGGGGCAAAGGATTTGTGTGTAACCTTCACCCTCCACCATACATATATACAAGTATAATTTGGGGGATTCCCATGTACCCCATAAGTATATGGTTGCCATGACCAATCCTCATGTCAGCAAACATGAGTTTTCAGTGTCTATCCATTAGACTCACACCTTCACGGTTAGGTATCACAACTAACCATTATTGCCCAATTAAAACCATTAGCATACAAACAAACCACCAATTCCATGTATTATTAACCAAGATTATAAAAAGTGGTATCGTCATACCGACTATAGCTTGTAAGCAACGTCATTAGCCAACACTTAGGGGATTCCCATGTCCCCCACAAGTTTATCAATTTAACTAAAATAATGGACACCAAGGTCTTTCCATTTCATTTAAACCATTTAAAGCAATTTAGAGTCCATTACCAATTTATACAATGCAATAGTTTCAATAAAAGTCAAACCATGTGACAAAACTATTCTCTTAGGCATTTTATCAAACATGTTGAGGGCATATAGTTTCCAAAACCAAAACCAAGCAATTTGGGGGAATCCAAAGTACTCTAAACCAATTTACCATCACCATGCATTCTACAATGTTCAAACCAACATTATAACATGAAAAACCACAAGTAAAACATGGGAAAACATTATCCAACCAACCCCCCCAACATTAATTTGGAAACCAAACAATACCCATAATTAAATAATGAAAACCATTCATTGAAACATGAACTTAGTTGAACTAGAAATGAATGAGGAGTAACATGCCTTAGATTACAAAGAAGACGAAGAGAAATCACCCTTTGAAAACCTTAATTGATCCTCTTAAAGAAGACTTAGCTTTTTTCTTAACCAAAGAGCTTGAGAAAGTATAGAGAGAATTTTGGTGTGTTTTGATCTTTCAAAGTATGTTATGAGAGGCCACAATATGGTTTAAGATATGGGGACTTAAGGGTTTTGGAGTGGGAAATGTCTAAAATATCCTCAACTTAAAAGCTATAAAATGTGCACAGGAGGGTACGCCTCCCCCCTTAACTCGTGAATAAACATACGAATGGTACACACTACTCATACCCTTGGCATCAAGTCGGACTTCAACACCATCTAACATACGAGTTCCTAGACCAACTCATATCTAATCATACGACAAGTACCCCATATATTATACCCTAGGACACCCAACAAGAGCATGGCACACTGATCATCATATAAAATGGCTTTACTTACTCGTACCATCTCCATACGATTCGTATGGTGTCCACTCATACCTTGGACAATAACCACCCAAGAACACACTGAGTAACATATGACTAAGAACCCCTTAAATCATACGATATCATACGACAAGTACCCACAAGTCGTATGATGTCCATAAGCTCAAACTCCAAAAATTTTCTAAGGATCAAAACCTAGGGTATTTCAATTCTCTCCATTTGGATCTTTTATCCTCGAATGATGGAACAAGATAGTACAATCACAATTTACACCCCCACACCTCAAATCTAACCTTTAACTAAGTTAAGAAACAAAGATACAATGAAATCGATCTTTTCTTTAACTAATTTAGAAAATAAAAGTATGATGAAGAACATATACCTTCCGCAAGAATTTTGAGAGCAAAAAATAGGAACGAATACTTGGACTTCATGTCCTCTTCCACTTCCCAAGTAACCTCTTCAACCTTGTGGTTCCTCCATAGAACCTTGACCAAAGCAACATCCTTGGTCCGCAATCGATGAACCTGCCAATCTAAGATCTTAATCGGGACCTCCTCATAAGACAAAGAATCTAAGATACCATTATCTCTAATAAGCATGATTTGAGATGGATCACCCATACATTTCCTCAGCATAGAAACATGGAATACTGGATGAATAGAGCTCAAACTATAAGGCAACTCTAACTCATATGTAACCTTACCAACCCTTCTCAAGACTAAGTAAGGACCAATATACTGAGGACTGAGCTTTTCCTTCTTACTAAACTGCATCACTCCCTTCATTGGAGACACCTTTAGGAACACCCTATCCCAAACCTCAAATTCTAACTCTCTTCACCTCATATTCACATAGGACTTCTGGTGACTTTGGGCAGCCTTAAGCTTATCCCGAATTACCTTCACCTTTTCCATGACTTGGTAAACCAAATTTTAGGAAAAATATCTCTACCTCACTGACCTCAAACCACCCAATTAGAGATCTGTACCTCCTACCTTACAAGGCTTCAAAAAGAGCTATCTCAATGCTAGATTGGTAGCTCTTGTTATAAGCAAACTCCACAAGAGGTAAATGCTCAACCCAAATACCACCATAGTCAATCACACACGCATAAAGCATGCCCTCCAATGTCTGAATAGTCCTTTCGGCTTGTCCATTCAACTACGGCTGAAAAGTTGTACTAAGACTTACCTTGGTTCCCAAACCTTTATGAAATAACTGCCAAAAGTGAGATGTAAACTGCATACCATGATCAGAGATGATAGAAACTGGTGACCTATAAAACTTTACAATCTTATGAAGATACAACCTTTCATAATCCTCAGCAGAGAAGTTAGTCCTCACTGGCAGAAAGTGAGCAGAATTTGTCATCCTATCCATCGTGACCCAAACCAAATCAAATTGGTTTCAAGACCGAGGAAGAACAGTAACGAAATTCATCTTGATCACTTCCCATTTTCATTAAGACAATTCAATATCTTGATATAAGCCTCTGGGCCTCATGTTCTTAAATTTCACTTGTTGGCACACTAAACACTTGGCCATAAAATTAGGCACATCTCTCTTCATACTATTCCACCAACACATCTCCTTGATATCATGATACATCATTGAACTAGGATTAATAACATAGCGTGATTTATGTGTCTCAACCAATACCCTTTCTCGCAAACCACCGATGTCAGGAACACATAACCTCCTTTGGTACCATAAGGTACCATCACCACAAATCTCAAATGCCAACACCTTTTGACCACCTACGACTGCACCACTTTCTGAATGAATACCCCACCATTCTTAGAGTCCAATTGATAAACTCCAAGGTTAGCCAAATAATGAATTTCCATCACCAACTCCCGCCTTTTATTATCCACACAAGCTAGAATCCCCATGAAAAACCTATTAAGAGCATCAACAACAAATTAACCTTACCTTGATGCTAGTGAAGGATCGTGTCATAATCCTTGAGAAGCTCAAGACATCTCCTTTGCTTGAGGTTAAGCTCTTTCTGAGTGAACACATACTGTAGGCTTTTTGATTAGAAAAGATGTCCATATGCACCCCATACAAATAGTGACGCTGAATTTTCTATGCAAACACCAAGCTAGCAATTCCAAATCAGGAGTAGGATAGTTCCTCTAATACACCTTCAGTTGTCTGGAGGCATAAGCTATCACCTTATCATGCTGCATCAGCACATAACCCAAGCCAACTTAGGATGCATCACAGTATATCCCAAACCCATCTGTGCCTTCAAACAAAGTCAAAACAGGAGTCGAAGTTAGATTATCCTTTAGCTTCTCAGAACTACCCTCACATGCATTAGACCACAAGAACTTCACCTTCTTCTGAGTCAATTTAGTCAATGGGGCAGCTATATAAGAAAAAATCTCCACAAACCTCTTGTAATGAACCACTAAATCCAAGAAGCTCTAAATATTAACTTAAGTCATGGTTCTAGGACATTTCTTAACCTCTGCAACCTTTTACGGATCTACCATGATCCCTTCACTAGAAATGATATGACCCAGAAAAGTGATAACATTCAATTAGAATTCATATTTATAAAATTTGGGATATAACTGCTATTCTTTCACAGTCTGCAACACAACATATAGGTGATTGGAATTATCTACCTCACTCTTAGAGTACACTAAAATATTGTGTATGAACATACTGATGAATTAAACTAGAGACTGATGGAAAACCCTATTTATCAAATCTATGAATCCTGTTGGGGCGTTGGTCAACCAAGAAGACATAACCAGAAAATCAAAGTGCCCATATCGGGTATAGAAAGTTGTCTTAGGGATATCTACCTCCCTAATCTTTAGCTGATAATACAAAACTGAAGATCAATCTTAGAAAAGAATTTGGCACCTTGCAACTGATCAAACAAGTCATCTATCCTTAGAAGAGGATACTTCTTCTTTACAACCACTTTATTCAATTGCCAATAATCAATACACATTCGAAAGAAACCATCCTTCTTACATATGAACAACACCGGTGCACCTCACAGGGACACACTAGAATGGATAAACCCTTATCCAAAAGATCCTTGAGTTTCTCCTTAAGCTTCTTTAATTCTGTTGAAGCCATTATATAAGGGGGATAGAAATTAGACGAGTTCTTGGGACCCGATCAATCCTAAACTCAATCTCCCTATCAGGAGGAACGCCAAGAAGGTCATCAGGTAAGACCTTAAGAAATTCATTTACCACTGGGACAAAATGCAAAGAAGGATATTTTCAGTTAGATTCTTTAACCCAAACCAAGTAATAGAGACACCCCTTGGAGATTAATCTCTGAGCTCTAAGATATGATATAAACTTCCTTGCAGGAGCTAAGGAACCACCCTCCTACTTAATAACATGATCATTAAAGAATTTAAATACAACCCTACTATAATGCCCCACAAATTTCTCTTCTAGTCTGAGCCTTAGAGCATATCCAGTAAAGCAGAAAATCTGAGTCTAAAAGTTTTAAAAGTATCTTCACAAGTATGAAACACTTTGAATAGTGTGTAATTTCCCTAATTTATACTTTTTAGTCATGTATAGAATTGAACAAGGTTTCCATCGATACCAATTTTATCAAAATCCAACATCGAACGAAGAAGTAATGATCGTTTTACTGAGCATTGTTGGAATTACAGGTTTGACGGTCGATCTGATGGACCGCCAAGTCCTTGGTGGACCGTCAAGTGTCCTGTCAGACCAAGGCAGTTGCCTTCTTTTTTGGTCATCATGTGGCAGCCAAAGTGGTGGACCGTCAGAAAGTTGACGGACCATCAAGGGGCACATCAGACCGAGGTAGAATGTCCCATTCCTGGACCTCGAGTGACGAACGACTTGGTGGACCATCAGTACCTCTGATGGACCATCAGTTCAATCATCACAGAACTCGATAAAAATTTTTTAGACAAATTTTAAATGGGCATTTTGGTCTTTTCCACATCCTCCCCCAGCTCTATAAATATCAGGCCAAGGGCCTTCAACATCATTTTTCTCTCTTCCATCCAAAAGTTAGGGTTTCCAAAATCAAAATACTCTCTTCACCTTTTATAAAATTCAAGAGAGATCAAGAAGGATCTAGAGAAATCAAGAACTCCTTTCAAGAGCCTTCAAGAAAAGAAATTCCCAGGTATGTAGATGTTGATTCTTGGGTCCCTTTCATCCAAGAAGCTGAAGTACCCATTTTTAAATTAAGGATTTTATGTTTTGTGATATTTCATGAATTGTATGAGTTGAAGTTGATGTTACTTGTGTTGTTGAGTTTGGATTCATGATTGTTTGCAAGATTTATGATCTTTGACCCTAGTATGTGGAATGTATGTGATGTTGTGATGAGCCCTTTTGAAGTTGGTGTCTATGTGAGGTGTTCATGACATTAGGGTGTAGAGATGGTTGAATAAGCGGAGTATGCACCCCATAGGTTGGATGAAAGGCTGAGGTGAAGCATAAATGGGCATTATAGCATATTAAAGGGGAAACCCAAAGTTGTGGGCTAGTCCATGCACACCTAGTGTTTGATAAAATACCATAGTGAGCAGAATGAGCCATAGTAATAATATGGAATACCCAAGTAGGTATAGAACCAGACATGTCTAGTGGTTGTCGAAAGACTGTAGAGAGTAAGTTGAGACAAAATAGCAATAAATCTCCCAAGTGAGTGCTCTTTGATTTATTTTAAGCTTTGATACATGCTAAGTGGTTAGCAAAAGAGTAATGACATGATAGTGTGAAGTTTTCCCAAAATTTCATGATATCTAGATATATGTCGAGACCGATATAGATGTGAAGTACTTGATACAAGACTTCGTTGAATGAGGTATAATTTAATAACATGTCTTCTTTAAGGTTGTTTGTGATGATGAATCGATATCGATGCCCCCCACCCCAAATGTTGGGAGCAATCCTTTGGTAATTATGATGGTGAATAGAGGTTTATATTTCATAAATGATAGATATGATGCCGTAAGGTTTGTGAGGGGGGAAGTATGTTATGATTCTGAAATACTTAGAGTGACCCCTTGGTAGTTGTGATGATTAGTAGACATTTGTGAATCCTTGGAGGCTTGAGGTGATGTTCTAATGATTATGAAATTGAATATATGACATGATTTCTGATTTTCTTGTGAATATGCTTGAATGAATGATGATGCTTTACTTCTATGTTATCGAGTCCTGGGGGTATTTATAGCCAAAAATAGAGCTATTGTCTAGAGCCTGTGTCAGTTTCTCGATAATTCCAACCGAGCCATGATTTTTAGAACTAAGTGAACTATAGACCTTTGTATCCTCAGACAAGTGCAAAGCTTAATAAAGCTCAATAATCTCAATTATCTCTGTAATATCTGTATCGCTAGTAATCTAGCCTCAAACCTGTACTCAACCCAGTCCTAATGGAACTCAAGTGATTCAATTCTAATCTCAGAATTAATTTGAATAATCTAATCAAGCTATGTATCATCAATCAGATATCGTGATTCGATATTATTTCTATTAGACATGAAACTAAGTGATCTCAGCATATTTCAGCCAGATTGTGTTCATTCTAAGGATTCAATGACAGTCGTTCAGTTGGGAGTACAAACTAGCACCGAGCAAGGGAAGGGATGGTGATTTCTTCCATCAGAGAGAGGCCAGATCGTTAGTAGCAATCCTTGAATTCTAGAACTGCGTAGCCAGCGCAGGATACAGGAGTCACCATCAGTAGAGGCTGTCACCGTCGGAGAGGTTAACTATTATATTGCCTCAGGTCGACTTCCTGTGAGGGTCATCCCATTAGAGAGGCTTGACCTGAGAGTGAGTCTTTACCCGTGGCACTGTATTGATGCCCTTCCAGCTAGGGTTACAGGTTGGACCCTACCTGTAGTAGGTCGGGGCATGTCGGTTAAGTGACTTCTTCCCACAGTTGTAGTTTCAGTATTAATCTTCAGAAGTCAAGACCATGAGGTACAATCATCTATCTCAGTAAGGAACTCAGATAGTTGCATTGATTCATGGACCATTTCGTCAGATAGGCTTGGCCTCATATACAGATGCTTACTATCATTTTTAAAGATCTCCCATCAGAGAGGCTTGATCTCAGTCTCAGATCATGTTGAATATTCTTATTATCATATTTAAAGATCTCCCATCAGATAGGCTTAGTCTCCTTTGTAGAATTTGTTGAGTATTCTGGTTGTCAGATTTGGATATAATCCTATTTTCTTATCATTGATAAAGCTTTTGAAGTTATCTGTTAGAAAAGTTAAATCTCTAATTCTATCAGTTGAAAGCGGTAAGCTCAGAACTTAGTCTTTGATATAAGTATACTTAGATCCTCAGTTATCAGTAGCAGATGAGTCAGTGGTTCAGTATCTCAGTGATGGTAGTGAGTTTAGCTTGCAGTAAAGCGGTATCCAAGATCAATTCTCTAGAGTTGTGATGATTATGAGTATGATTTATGCATTCTTGTATGTGTGCTTGTTTTCATACGGTATTCTCATGGTCATTTAGGTTATACATATTTTTCGTGCATGAGCCCTTACATTTAGCCTTACCCCGTCTACATACTCGGTATATTTTATGCTGACGCATTTGCGCTATGGTGTCTCATTTGACACCATAGGTATAGAGGCACAGGACCCAGAGTATCATCAGCACATCAGTCCCAGTCAGTAGCAGTAGTAGTAAGTCCTCTTCTTTCTAGGATGAGTTTCAGTTTTTTATTATTATAATCAAAATTTTATTTACTTTTCGTTGACGGAGTTAGTTAGGGACCTGTCCCATCAACTCCACAATTCAATCAGATTAGAGGCTTTTCAAATGAATGTATTGTATAGTATTTAGTTTTATATTTTGAGTATTTGTAGATGTGTTAAACCTTATGGCCAGTTTCTTTATTTATTCCAGATATTATGTAGTGTACAGGTATAGATATAAATAAAGGGTTAGCTTGTGGTCCTTCGGGGTCACAAGCACTGTGTGACATCTCAGGATGGGATCTCGGGACGTTACAAGCTTGGTATCAAAGCCTAAGGTTCAAGAGTTTCCTAGGGAGTTTGAAGAGCCGCATCTAGTAGAGTCTTGTGCATGGGTGTGTAGCGCGCCACATTTATGTACAAGAGGCTACTGGATGTTCTTAGGAGAAGTTTCCTTTTTTTTAGTAATCATCTCGTGTGAGTGAACATGAGCTCAGGTTGATCCTCAGTCTAATCTACTTTTTTCTTTCAATTACAGAGTATGCCTCTTTGTAGAAGTTTTGTCCGTAGGGTCGATGATCAGCCTCCTCAACTAGTAGGACCTGATAATGAGAGTGTGTCACATGCAGAGTTTTGGGTAGCTTTTCTGGTGCTTACCCAAGATGTGACAAATGTTCAGGGCAACCTTCGGCTGCTATCCCACCTCAGCAAGATGGGAATTCCGCCGCAGCTAGGATTAGAAATTTTATGAAAATAAACCTGCCAGAATTCTTTGGGTCAGTAGTAGGTGAGGACCCGCAACTTTATCTAGAGGAGGTAAATAAGATCACCTATATTATGCATGTCTCTGAGGAGGACAGTGTAGATTTAACATCTTATAGGTTGAAAGATATTGCTCATGATTTGTTAATGATGTGGGAGAAGAGTAGAGGGGAGAATGTAGCTCCTATGACTTGGTCAGAGTTTTAGAGTGCCTTTCTAGATAGATTCTTTCCGCTTGAGATGATAGAAGCTAAGGTATAAGAGTTCATAAACCTAAGGAAAGGTTCTATGACTGTGAAAAAGTACTGTCTTAAGTCCAACCAATTAGCTAAGTATGCTCCCGACTTGGTAGCTGACCCTAGAGCGAGCATGAGTAAGTTTCTGTTTGGGGTTTTGAGTTATGTGTTGAAAGAGTGTAGAGATGCAATGCTAAATAGAGATATGGATCTTTCTAGGCTAATGATGCATGTGCAACAAATTGAGGCAAACAAGATGAAAGAAAAAGAGAGTGTGAGTAAGAGAGCCAAGATAGGTAGTTATGGTTTCTCACAGTCAGGGTCCCAAGGTGGTAGTGGTTCTCAGAATGGTCAGACATTTTTAGTTCTATCTCCATCTTCGGCTAGTGTACCTACACCTACATTTGGGGGTGTCAGATTCGAGGGAGCGCCAAGCTCCAAGGCCCAGAGTAGTTCTAGTGATGTTCGTACCCATCCGCTTTGTGGAGAGTGTGGCAGGCACCACCGAGGTGTGTGTAGAGCCGGTAGTGATGTGTGCTTACGTGTGGTGATCTAGGCCATAGAATTCGAGATTGTAGAGTTAACACAGAGGGGTAGACTCCGTGCGCTTCAGGCTCATCTTGGTCATGAAGGTCTCCCCCACATAGACCCGGGTATGTTATGAGCCCTTCATCTATATGACATGCATTGTTAGATCTATCGATTTCATCTTGAGCATTATATGTTAGCATGAGTCATGCATGAGTTTTAGATCTCAATCAATCAATTATGAGCCAGGTGGTACGTGCCCCATGCACCGCTCCAGTATTTCAGCGAAGTGTGTTTAGAGGGTCATAGGGTCCCAAGAGGGAGATACCCCATAGTGTTATGATTTTTGCATATCCTTAAGTTTATTTAAATGCATGTTAATATTCTTCTAATGAAGCTAGCATCAGTGATCATTGTATTGTCAGTCGTGCTTCCAAATATCAGTTCAGTTAGACATTCATGCATTAGATATACACATACAGTAGAAAGAGTTCATCTTGTCTGTGCGTGTTCAACCATGTATTCATGAGATCAGCCCAGCTATGAGTCCATGCATCATATGTTCATACATGCTATGAGGATTCAGCTCCAAGTAGCTTCAGTTGAGTGTTCAATGTATTAGAGATGTGTGCCCAGTATGAGTACTCAATATGTTAGTCGTTCTAGTTGCGCAGTCATTCCTTGAGATGTTTCTATTTCTTGAGTAAGTTCTGTTGATCAATATTCCCAGCCTACCAAGCGACATTCGAGGATGAATGTTCCCAATGGGGAGATAATGTAATGCCCCGCAAAGTTCTCTTCTAGTCTTAGCCTTAGAGCATATCCAACAAAGCAAAAAATCTGAATCTAAAAGTTTTAGAAGTATCTTCAAAAGTATGAAACACTTTGAATCATGTGTAATTTCCCTAATTTCTACTTTCAGTCATGTATAGCATTGAACAAGCTTTCCATCGATACTAATTTCATCAAAATCCGACATCGAACGAAGAAGTTATGGCCGTTTCACTAAGCGTTGTCGGAATCGTAGGTTTGACGGTCGATCTGACGGACCGCCAAGTCCTTGGTGGACCATCAAGTGTCCTGTCAGACCAAGGCAATGGCTTTCTTTTTTGATCATCATGTGACGGCCAAAGTGGTGGGCCATTAAAAAGTTAACGGACCGTCAAAGGGCCCGTCAGACCGAGGAGAAAGTCCCATTCCTGGACCCCAAGTGACGGACGACTTGGTGTACCATCAGTCCCTCTGACGGACCGTCTGGTCGACTGTCAGAGACTCCGATCGTAATTTTCTAGACAAATTTTAAAGGGGTATTTTGGTCTTTTCCACATCCTTTCCCAGCTCTATAAATACTGGGCCAAGGGCCTTCAATTTTATTTTTCTCTCTTCCACCCAAAAATTATGGTTTCTAAATTCAAAATATTCTCTTCTCCTTTCATAAAATTCAAGAGAGATCAAGAAGGATCTATAGAAATCAAGAACTCCTTTCAAGAGCCTTCAAGAAAAGAAATGCCCAGGTATGTAGATGTTGATTCTTAGGTCCCTTTCATCCAAGAAGCTCAAGTACCCCTTTTTAAACTTAAGAATTTTATGTTTTGTGATATTCCATGAATTGTATGAGTTGAAGTTGATGTTACTTGTGTTGTTGAGTTTGGATTCATGATTATTTGCAAGATTTATGATCTTTGACCCTAGTATGTGGAATTTATGTGATGTTGTGATGAGCCCTTTTGAAGTTGGTGTCTATGTGAGGTGTTCATGAAATTATGGTGTAGAGATGGTTAAATAAGCCGAGTATGCACCCCATAGGTTGGATGCAAGGCTGAGGTGAAGAATAGAGGGGCATTGTAGTATGTTAAAGGGGAAACCCAAAGTTGTAGGCTAGTCCATGCACACCTAGTGTTTGATAAATGCCTTAGTGAGCGGAATGAGCAATAGAAATAATATGGAATCCCTGAATAGGTGTAGAACCGAACATTTCTAGTGGTTTTCGAAAGACCGTGGTGAGTAAGTTGAGACGAAATAACGGTAAATCTTCCAAGTGAGTGCTCTTTGATTTATTTTACGTTTTGATACATGCTAAGTGGTTAGCAAGAGAGTAATGACATGATAGTGTGAAGTTTTCCCGAAATCTCATGATATCTAGATATATGTCAAGACCGATATAGGTGTAAAGTACTTGATGCAAGACTTCATTGAATGGGGTATAATTTAATAGCATGTCTTCCTTAAGGTAGTTTGTGACGATGAATCGATATTAATGACCCCCCTAAATGTTGTGAGCGATCCTTTGTTAATCATGATGTTGATAGAGGTTTATATTTCCTAAATGATAGATACGATTTCGTAAGGTTTGTGAGGAGGGGAAGTATGTTATGATTCTGAAATGCTTAGAGTGACCCCTTGGTAGTTGTGATGATGAGTAGACGTTTACGAATCCTTGAAGGCTTGAGGTGATGTTCTAATGATTGTGAAATTGAATATATGGCATGATTTCTGAGTTTCTAGTGAATATGCTTGAATGAATGATGATGCTTTACTTCTATGTTATCGAGTCCTGGGGGTATTTATACCCAAAAATAGAGCTATTGTCTAGAGCCTCTGTCAGTTTCTTGATAATTCCAACCGAGTCATGATTTTCAGAACTCAGTGAACTATAGAACTCTGTATCCTCAGACAAGTGCGAAGCTTAATAGAGCTCAGTAATCTCAGTTATCTCTGTAATCTCTGTATCGCTAGTAATCTAGCCTCAAACCTGTACTCAGCCCAGTCCTAATGGAACTCAAGTGATTCAATTCTAATCTCATAAATGATTCAAATAATATAATCAAGCTATGTATCGTCATTCAAATACCGTGATTCGATATTGTTTCTGTCAGACACGGAACCAAGTGATCTCAGTTTATTTCAGCCAGATCATTTGAGAAACATGATCATGTAAATAGATTCAGCTTTATTGTGTTTATTCTAATGATTCAGTGAGTCTTTCAGTTGGGAGTAGAAACTAGCACTGAGCGATGGAAGGGATGGGGATTTCTCCCGTCAGAGAGAGAGGCCGGAGTCGTTAGTAGCAATCCCTGAACTCCAAAACTGTGTAGCCAGTGCAGGATACAGGAGTCCCCATCAGTAAAGGCTTTCACCGTTAGAGAGGTTGACTATTATATTTCCTCAAGTCGACTTCTTGCGAGGGTCATCCCATCAGGAGTGAGTCTTTACCCGTGGCACGGTATTGATGCCCTTCCAGTTGGGGTTAAAGGTTGGACCCTACCTGTAGTAGGTCGGGGCATGTCGGTTAAGTGACTACTTCCCATAGTTGCAGTTTTAGTATCAATCTTTAGAAGTCAAGACCGTGAGGTACAGTCGTCTATCTCAGTAAGGAACTCAGACAGTTCCATTGATTCATGGACCATCGCGTCAGATAGGCTTAGCCTCATATACAGATGCTTACTATCATATTTAAAGATCTCCCATCAGAAAGGCTTGATCTCAGTCTCAGATTATGTTGAATATTCTTATTATCATATTTAAAGATCTCCCGTCAGATAGGCTTGGTCTTCTTTACAGAATTTATTGAGTATTCTGGTTGTCGGATTCGGATATAATCCTATTTTTTTTTATCATTGATAAAGCTTCTGAAGTTATCTGTTAGAAAAGTTGAATCTTTAATTCTGTCAGTTGAAAACGGTAAGCTCAAAACTCAGTCTTTGATATAAGTATACTCAGATCCTCAGTTATCAGTAGCAGATGAGTCTGTGGTTCAGTATCTCAGTGATGGTAGTGAGTTTAGCTCGCATTAAAGCGATATCCAAGGTCAAGTCTCTAGAGTTGTGATGTTTATGAATATGATTTATGCATTCTTGTATGTGTGCTTGTTTTCGTGCGGTATTCTCATGATCATTTAGGTTATACATATTTTATGTGCATAAGCCCTTGCATTTAGCCTTAACCCGTTTACATACTTGGTACATTTTGTGCTGACGCATTTGCGCTATGGTGTCTTATTTGACACCATAGGTTTAGAGGCACAGGACCCAGACTATCATTAGCAGATCAGTCTCAGTCAGCAGCAGTAGCAGTGAGTCCTCCTTTTTCAAGGATGAGTTTCAGTTTTCTATTATTATAATCAAAATTTTATTTACTTTCCATTAACGGAGTTAGTTAGGGACCTGGCCCATCAACTCCACAGTTCAGTCAGATTAAAGGCTTTTCAGACGGATGTATTGTATAGTATTCAGTTTTATATTTTGAGTATTTATAGATGTGTTGAACCTTATGGCCAATTTCTTCATTTATTCCAAATATTATGCAGTGTACAGGTATAGAAATCAGTAAAGGGTTAGCTTGTGGTCCTTCGGGGTCACAAGTACCGTGTGACATCTCGGGATGGGATCTCGTGGCGTTACACCTATAAGTCCAACAATCTAAGGACGCATAGCATGAGTATAACCAATCTATCCCCAGAATAACATTAAAATCCACCATATCTAATTCATACAAATCCACCAAAGTCTCCTTACTACCAACGGATACCACAAACCACCTATAGACACTTTTAACTATCACATAGGTATTTACCGGGGTAGAAATAGAAAAAAGGTTCAAAACACACTCCAAATCAAAACCAAAATACACAGTCATAAATGGGGTCACATAAGAAAGAGTGGATCCCAGATCAAGTAGACAATACACATCATGAGAAAAGTTTCAATGTACCAGTCACGATATTAGGATATACCTCAAACTTCTGCTGGGTAGTGAGTTCAGAAAGATGGTTTTGACTAATGTCGGAGATAGATAGCACACCCTTTGATACTGGATTTGAAGAAAATGCAACAAGAACCTTATTCTCCTCGAAAGACACCTTACTAATAGGAAAGTTTCTAAGCATATACCCTAACTAACCAAAATCGAAGCACCTGTCCCTTTTCTCATCATAAAAAACCTAATGCAAACAACCATAAAACCTATAGGGAGGATAGGATGGAGCTGACTGAGCCCCACTAGCCTGAGATTGAGAATCATGTGCCCTAAAGTTGTCGTTGCTATGGAAATGACTATCACTTAATGTCTTTGGGTAGGGAGAACTAACCATCGAGTAAGACCCAGAATTGTACCACTTCTTCTTGGTTCACTTACCACCATCCCTACCACTCTGTTATTGGCTACCACCCTGATCACAGAACCTAAACTTCTTGCCCTGCCTCATCCCTATCTCACTCTATTTTTTTCCTCCCCACCTATTGTATGTAAACAACCAACCTAGAGATATTTATGTCCTTGATCAGAAAGGCAGCCTTACTTTTAAGGATCAACTCATGAGACAATCTCGAAGAGAACTTTCTCACCCAGGCCCTCATATCAGACACTATCTTTAAGGCATACTAAGACAACTGGTGAAACTTTAAGGCATACTTCTTGACCAAATCATTCCCTTATTTTAGATTAATAAACCCCTCTGCTTTCGCTTCTCTTTACTCTTGAGGAAAGAAATGGTCTGAAAAACCATTGGAGAAATCCTCCCACAGTAATGACTCATCAACATCACCCCTTGCCTGATCCCATTCCTCATACCATTGGTACGCTATGTCTTTTAGTTGATAGGCCATAAATTCCACCCTTTCCATATTCATGGTATACATAACCCTGAAAATCATTTCCATCTCATCCATAAACCTCTAAGGATCCTTCTTTACCTCAACACTAGTAAAGGTCAAAGGATTCAACCTTATAAACTAGACAACCCTTGTGGCCTCAGAAGATAGATTAACAGATGCACCACGCTCAACCTGAGAAGCTACCAACTAAGCAATCATATGAATCGACTGAACAAAATCACCATTCAGCACATCAGCCTAAGAAGGATGATAGAAAACCGGTGGAACTCGAGGTCAATCAAGAATTGGACCCCTAGACCAAGTATGGATCCCACAAGTAGAGCGTGTCCCTGTAGACACGTGATTTTTGACCCTCCCCGAGTGTAAAATATATATGTTTTGATATTAAATATTTATATTATAATATATTTAATCATATATTCTTTTGATTCTTATTTTTATTTTTAATAAATAAATTAGTAGTTTAAATACTATTTTATTATATTTATATTTATCTATTTACAAATTGTTATTATGTTTTACTAAATATAAATTAATTAAATATTATTATATTATTATTAATGTTTTATTATTTTATTTATTTATTATTATTATCTTTATTTATTATTATTATTTTATTTAATT
>NC_061116.1:13600789-13698514 GCF_002878395.1 Capsicum annuum
AATGCGGCATACACATCTTTCTGAGATATTTAAAAGTTCAAGGATGCAATAGTGTACCTTGTAAAATAATTTTTAAAAATTATTTTTTCACACGATTTATTTAATATAAGATAATAAACGAGTTTTAGTATAATAAAATATGAGTGAAAATAGTTCTTAACATAATATATCAAAATAGTTTTAAGTCAAGATAAGTCAATAAAAGCGACCGTGCTAGAACCACGGGACTTGAGGGGTGCCTCACACCTTCTTCTCGATCAACAGAATTCCTACCCATTTTCTGTTTTCATAGACCAAATAAGAGTCATTTCCTTTTGATTAGGGATTCAAAAAAGGTGACTTGGAATACCAAAACTCAATTCCAAGTGGCGACACTGTAAATAATTTAATCCCTATTCAATATCGTCACTTTAATTAGAAAAATCCTTCGACTCGATCCTCCGAGTGAAAAAGGGGTGTGACAGTCCCATCAATATTGTGCCCAGTTGGGACAAAGGACTTTTTCTGAACTTTAGATTGTTGAGGAATGATATGGAAAATGAATAAAAAAGAATTAGAGAAGATTTCAGGACTTAGACTCTAAAGCTAGAAAATAAAATACAAGAAAGAGAAATATTCCTAAATGCTTTATAGCCTCTCCCGTATGAGTGTGACACGCTACACACCCTTAAAAGAGACTCTAATCGACATGACTTTGTGGACTCCCAATTGACTATGAACCTTGGGCACTGATACCAATCTGACATGACCTAAACCAGGTCCTAGTCGTGTCAGGTGCCTTAAGCTCAACCAGGACTGGAGACCACCCCCAATACCTAACCATAATAGCCCTACACCACAAGTTAGATGAATTTTGAACATATATATAACATAACAAAATAGAACAATCATAAATCAAATACAGTCAATCAGTATCATCCATAATACCAATACCAATACCAAGACTGACACCAATACATACACCACCTATACTAACCCATAGTAGTCTCATAAAGCCTTTATTCAAAATCAAAACAACATCCGATAAAAACATGCCCCCAACCATAGCCATAACCAAAGTGTAAGAAATAGCCAAAGTATGAAGAAAAGATCATGACATGAAATGGAGACTTTCGATGTATAGAAGAACACCATTTTAATCCAACTGTAAGCTATCCCCGAATCGGATCACTGAGCAAGGGGAGTAGTATGGCCGGTTACTACAACACGTGAAGATATAGTGCCCAAAGATGGGTTAGTGGGTGAATGCTAGCATGCACTCAGGATAAAGATAAAATATTGCCAATATTTAACACCAAGTAAATAACTATATGCATTTACATCAATACACACACACACATACATATATAAATATAATCTATGCCGAGAAAGAAAATTGCGTTTAGCATGCCTTTAAAACCATTAACCTAGTTTGTGTAGCTTAACAGTCCTAGAACCACCCATGGGCTATATGGGTCCTGTGTTACCCCCTGAATGGGCCCTAGTATGTTAGATGCATGAATCAGAGATATCATAGCGGCAAGGGATTCCCATGTACCCTTCACCCTCCATGATACATATATACAAGTATAATTTAGGGGATTCTCGTGTACCCTATAAGTATATGGTCGCCATGAACAATCTTTATGTCGACAAATATGAGTTTCCAGGGTCCATCCATTGGACTTATACCTTCACTATTAGCTATCACAACCAACCATTATTGCCCAATTAAAACCATTAACATACAAACAAACCACCAATTCTATGTGTTATTAACCAAGATTATAAAAAGTGGTATCGTCATACCGACTATAGCTTGCAAACAATGTTATTAGCCAACACCTAGGGGATTCCCATGGCCCCCACAAGTTTATCAATTTAACTAAAACCATGGACACCAAGGCCTTTCCATTTCATTTAAGCCATTTAAAGAAATTTAGAGTCCATTACCAATTTATACAATGCAATAGTTTCAATAAAAGTCAAACCATGTGACAAAACCATTCTCTTAGGCATTTTATCAAATATGTTGAGGGCATATAGTTTTCAAAACCAAGAAATTTGGGGGAATCCAAAGTACCCCTAAACCAATTTATCATTACCATGAATTCCACAATGTTAAAACCAACATTATAACATGAAAAAGCATAAGTAAAACATGGGAAAACATTATCCAACCAAAACCCCCAACACTAATTTGGAAACCAAACCATACCCATAGTTAAATCATGAAAACCATTTATTGAAATATGAATTTAGTTGAACTAACAATGAAGGAGGAGTAACATGCCTTGGATTACGAAGAAGATGAGAGAAATCACCCTTTGAAAACCTTAATTGATCCTCTTAAAGAAACCTTGGTTTTTTTCTTAATCCAAGAGCTTGAGAAAGTTTAGAGAGAATTTTGGTGTATTTTGATCTTTCAAAGCATGTTATGAGAGGCCATAATATGTTTTAAGATATGGGGACTTAATGGTTTTAGGGTGGGAAATGTCTGAAATGTCCTCAGCTTAAAAGCTATAAAATATGCATAGAAGGGTACGACTCTCCCTTAACTCATACACAAACTTACGAGTGATACACATCACTCGTACCCTAGGCATCAATTTGAACTTCAACACCCTCCAACATATGAGTTCCTAGAATAAATCGTATCCAATCATATGACCAATACCCCATAAACCATACCTTAGGCCATCCTTCAAGAGCATGACACACTGATTATACTACGAAATAGCTTTACTCACTCATACCATATTCATATGATTAGTATGGTGTCCACTCGTACCTTGGACAGTAACCATCTAAGACTACACTGTGTAACATATGTCTAATACCCCCTAAACCATACCACATCATATGACAAGTACCCACAAGTCGTATGATGTCGAAAAGCTCAAACTCCAAAAAAATTTCTAAGGATCAAAACCTAGGGTGTTTCAGTTATGTTATAAGATTAGGATTGATTATTCTTACTATATGGCTTTAATACACCGAGGGTCCCTTAATTTTTATTTAGTAGTTGTCATCCAGTTTATTAGGAGAGAAGATATGTAGTAAATTATAAGGTGTAGTAGTAATGTTGTGGAGAAGATATGCTTGTAGGCAGTAGTTAAGTGAAATAAGGAATTTAGGTTGATCCCTATATTTGATGGACTAGTATACTATGTGGTATATTTCAGTGATGGCACATCATTAATGCCATACATTACATTTTATCTTTAGATGTTTATTGTGGTGATAAGAATGTTAGCTTGAGGACAATGATGGGAGATTCGTGGGTTAGGCTTGATTTGATGTGTGAAAGATCTTACGTTGATAAATTATGAAATATTTGAGTAGGAAATTGTGATATATACATGACTTCTAGGGTTGAAGGAGAAAATTATAGCTAAATGATTAGATTGATAAGAGACTTAAGTTATAATAATAATAAGGCGTACTCGGTCTTAAGTTATAACTGTCTTGTGTACCTAGTTCATTTCCTTGAATCTTTAGTATGGATAAATCTAGGGAGTTGTTATATGATTTTCCTTAGAGATGAATTAAGGAAATTATAGATAGATTATGTGAACCTTTGGTATAATTTTAAAGATTTTATTAAATTGTAAGGTTATGCGATTAGAGGTTTAATGTAAGTAAACTAATGAGTGTAGAATGAATGGTTAGGTGTTAGAGAATGTAGATGTGTGTGCCCATGAGTGTTTAAATTATAGGGTGATGGCTATAGAAGCTAGCAAAAGTTAAGTTAATATCCCCAAAGGGGATATCCTAGAACAAATTTAGTTTTCATGTAAAAGTTGTCATGGAGGAGTTTGGCGTTCTTGTGCATTGTGATACTCCATTGTGTAGAGTGTTGTCCTTATAGATTTAGTGGGATTATATGTACTCAATTCTAGGATAGTGACCTTTGAGCTAAGAGGGAGATTATGAACTAAGGTAGATCTTGAATTTTCTCATAATGGGAGAGTTTCAGGGAAGAGTCATGGTAAAAATACTATTATTCTAGAAAATTACTCCTACTTTGGTTTAAGAGGATACTCTATCAATATCTTATGTATCCAAATTGTTCCTATGCCTAAGGTCTCAGTTCTCAATGTAGCCCATATTTATGCTTCGACCCTCTATTTTTGATCTAGGTGTTTGTTATGTGAAGTCCTTCATGCCTATTAGGTCATATCTTACATATTAGGACCTAACTTGAGTAGTGTAAACAATATAAGTTATAAATGAATAGTGTTATTTCGATTCATGATGCTTTTACTCTGTTCTTCAATTACCCTTCTTATGTTAGGATGATAGTAGTTATGGAACCATAATAATGTTTTAGATATGATAGTGATGTTCTTTACAATAAAATTTTAGTGTGGCTACTCGAACTAAGGTTCTAGATGAAGAAAGAAGACAGATATGAACTTTCATGATGTGAAATAGTTAGGAAGGGGAGATGTGGTGAAAATCTTTGTGATAGTGACTGAAGTCATTGTTTTTTTATGAAGAGATTCATAAACTGAGTGTAGTAAAGATAGGCTTGAATGTTATGATTGATAAATATAGAAACCGTTGTGTTATATGTCTAGTACTCCTTGATTAAGTCCCGAGTTTGTTTGGTTAGAAGGATAAGATCAAGTAGTATTCTTGGAGGGATGCAGAGAAAAGGGTCCCATAGTTTAGTCTAGCACCTTTTTAGTCCTGGTTGGGCTTTAACTTGGAAGAATTATGTAGTTAGACTTAGGCTCGTGTAGTTATGTGTTTCATTAGGGAATTACAATATTGGAAATGATGAAGTGTGGTATTCATAGTTGTAAGCATGGTTGACATTCATCACTAAATTTAAGGGGCTATTAGACGTATCATTGGAGGTGGAGAATGCTTCTAATTTTATGTCCCACAACAATATTATTTTGTGTCTTATAAGTCTTAATCAGGCTTAGGTTTCCTAGAAAAATTCATGACTTATGTTGTTATGATCATGTTTCATAGAACTCATTCCCAAGAGCATGTCTACATCAGTTCTCGTTATCTTATGATTCGTGCTTATACGGTTTACTTGGTGATACCATAAAGATCTTTTCTATTGATGCCTATATATGTTTTGTTGGGGGAGACTTCCTAATGTGAAGTTAAATCCTTTATTCCATATTACTAGAGCTTCAATAAGTTCCAACCCATCATTCGAGGACGAATGATTCCAAGGGGGAGATAATGTAACACTCTACATTTTTTTGGATAGAATTCAAACCATTATTCCTACGTGTATAAACCCTAACCCAAATATTTATATGTTAAAATAAGAGTTATTATCCATTCTATGGTGTGGGAAGATTTTAGAGATGAATTGAGGCCGTAAAAATCTCCTGACTCAAAGTTGAGTTGAGAACTTTTGTTATTGACTGAATTTTGGTATTCAATCCTTCAAGGTTCAAATTTATGGGTGTCTAACTTATATATTATATCTAGTTTTGGAGATTAAGACTTGCCAAATGAAAGGTAATTGAGTCTTCTTTCTAACGCATTCGATTTCACCTTAATCCGATACCTGAGCGAAAGGTTATGATCATTTTCATGAGTGAACCTATAAGGGTCAGAGATAAGGGAATGGCATGCCCTGTGTGATCCATGAGAAGAGAGTGGCACACCCATGTTCCCAAAGACACTAAAACACACATTTATCTACACTTTTTTAAGGGCAAACTAGTCATTTACATCCTAAATTATCCTATAACTAACACTAACGTGTTTTCCCTCATCCCATAACCCAAATACATGATTCCTCTTCTCCCAAACCCTCAAGAACACCAAATAAAGGTTCTTCCCCAAATTTCAACTTCCAAGGTTTCAAATTCAAGTTCTTTTTAAATCCCTTTCGTCTAAAAGGCATGTTAGACACTCCCAATTTTAATTATTGCTATATTGTGTCAATTTACTTGATTTTATGTATTCTTTAATTATGGTTTGAAACAGGGTTGAGGTGATTTCGTGGTTAAATCTTGAAGTTGATTTCCTCTTATTTAGAAGGTTTTCTATGTGTGAGTGATGATTTTTATATGGATAAAATGATGGATTACAAACCAAAATTGTGACTTATGATAAGTATGGAATTTTGTAATATGGTTTCATAATGTTTATGGATTTTGCATGATAATAATATGAACCTCAACCCACTTCATGAATTTGGTTTTTAAAGAGATTTTCTAGTGTTTAACTCATTCTTTGAAACATTGCATGACATTAATTGAGAATGGTTTACATTGGATTTTAGAATTGAAATTTGGAGTTTAAATGGTTTAATCGAAATGGAGCATGGCATTGTATGGATAACTTTCAAGTCTTGGTATGACGATACCAACTTTTGAATGCCATAATGGGGAAAATCCATGGTTAATATATGTGAATAATATTTTAATTAAGCTTTAAGGAAATTGTGTAGCTTCACTGAGATAGTGTTCTCTTGGGGGCTAATACTTGAACACGTTCGCCCAAGTTGGGCTTCTATTATTACTGTGTGCTTGCTTCACATAGTAGTACACAATATATATTCTTGGGAGGTTATCATCTAGTGGCGACTTTAGCCAAATTCCACGGTCCATACAACCAACATAGATCGGGGCTCTTCCGATAGTGGAGTTGAATCCATACAATTTGGGGGGCCAGAAGGTCGATGTAATCTACACAGTTCGGGTTTAAATTTTAAATGGTCATGTTTTATATTCATTGCCCCTACCCAGAATTCTAGTATTTTGATGGTTGATGAACACATGTTTTATGACTGATTTTTGGTAAATATATATTTTATCCCTTTTCTTGGGTTGTATGCCAATATTCATTATACTGACCATCCCCATACATTACGTTGTCTCATGATGTAGGTTCAAAAGCCTTTTCTTCTGACCCTGTGCAGCGTTAGATGGACTATTATCCTACTAGATAGCTGGTGATAAGTGGTGATCCCTCCATCACGGAAGGTCTTATTTCCTTTTAGTCTTTTACTATTTTTGTACTTTTGATTTTCTTCTGGAATTCTATGGAACTCGATGGCTAGAGGCTTGGTAGACAGTATTGGGTTGTTACTTTATTGGATTTGCTTTTAATTTACAAACTTGGTCTTTTGGGTCATTAAATTTCTTTTATTCTATGGATTGGTTTCTATAGTTTCTTATCATTACTACGCTCATAGGGTAAGGCTAAGGGGTCATCTCAGTCCTTGGTTAGTTTGAGATGCCCATCACTACTGGGGTTCTGATTTGGATCGTGACACATATCTACCATTAGTTTGTTTAGAAAACTCCACTCCAAGGTATCATATACTTTTCTCAAGTGTACTTTTAGGACACATCTTGAAGATTTTTGCTTTCTACCATAGCATTTGAAGATTTCATGGCTGAATAAGACATTATCAATAATGCTTCTCTGCTCTGCAATTGTAGATTGAGAGAAACCCACTAGATCACCAATAACATTCTTATGTCTACCGATTAACACTTTTTAATATAATTTTATAGAAGGATGTGCAATAAGTTATAGGTCTATAGTATTTTACTTTAAGATTAGGAGTTTTAGGGAAAAAAGTAGTAGTAGTAGTATTGATACTAAGGAAGATAATATTAGTTTGAAAGAATTGTTAAACTACTATCAATACATCCAAATTCTTTGTAAGAAATTCTATGGAAAAACTATCCACCTTTGGAGTTTTATCTTTAGACATTGCCTACATAAATTCAGTATTCCTCATATGTGACCTCTTTGATCAAGTCTTTTTGTTGTATCAATAATAGGCATATCCCTTTCTATACCATTACAGTGTTTAGATCAACCACCTCAGATGCACTAGTACCCATCAAACCAGTAAACACTTCTCTAAATACAGTTTCAACTACATGAGGTTCTATGAGTTTGACATTATTATCAGTGTAAATAGATGTATTAATATTATGGTAAGTTCTAATTTTCCATTGGGCATGGAATTATTAGAATTAGCATCACCACAATCCACCCATAAAGCTCTAGCTTTCTATCTCAAGACCTGCTCCTCCACTCCACTCCACTCCACTTCTCAATTTCCATCAATAATTGCTTTCTTGTTTAGTCAGAAAAAGGTCTACTAGTTTCCCTTGAATCATACCAAACTTAATAAGATAAGGTATAGATGCAATTTGTGACCATAAAGAAAGAAATTATATTTTTGTTGATAAATTGATCAGATACTATCAGAGGTTAAAGTGTTTTGGACAAGCTGAATTTTATTATTGAATCCACTGCTAACACAATATTATTGTCATGATCCTAAAGTCTACGTCATGATGACACCTACTTTATCCCAACCTTATAAGCCAAAATTCCACCGAAGCAAGAAAGGACAAATAAAAAGGAAATAAACTCATAAGTGTGAGACTTCTCGAACGAAGTTAGGTCATAACATATACTAATGAGAATTCAAATAATATATATATATATATACATATATATATATATATGTATGTATGTATGTATGTATGTGTGTATATAAAAATACCCTAGATATAAGTCCCAAGTGTAAGGAACATCTAATACAACTTAGAATAATGTGAATATATAAATACATCTATGAAAAGTAAGTAAAAACAACTAAGATAAGATAAAGTTTGAAAATTAGCCTCATACTCTGAAGCTCACTGGTTCCTCAAATGTCCTCATTGATTGTACAAATTTAGCCATCATGATACTCAAATTAGGATTTACAGCGAAAGGGCACAGTAGGGGTGAGTATGGAATTTACTTGTACTGAATAGGTATTATAGGCCAACTGAGCAAAGTGAAAAATGATATAAGTAAAATTACACTATGAGCACATCACCTGCAAATAGAAAAGTTTCCAAATGGTATCTCACAGCCTCTCCACTAAGATTAAAAGGGAAACAAGTACCAAAAGGAAAAACAACAAATACAAATACAATGCAATGCAATGCATAAATGTAGTATGGTGAAACTTATGTATATAACTCAGCCTAGGCTTAAGACAGGACCCATGGGGGTTCTCAACCCATATAATTTATAATTTCAATAATTCTTACTGGCACGGTCTAGGTTTCAAAAATCTCAGAATCTACCTTACAAGCAATGACCTCGGCCAAAGGTTTTATAAAAAGAATTTCCAATTTCTTTAAAAATCAAACTATATCAATGGAAATTAGGTCATCGTGAATATGTGTAGATGATGTGAGGATATAATTATCACAACAAATAAGTATGAAGATTAAATATAGAAGCCCACCAATGTAGGAGTTGGGAGAAACTAGCCTAGCCTGAAATAGTAGCTCTCATTCCCACAAGGCTCTTTATCATGGTTAAATTCATAGCCTCCATAATCACCATATTCATCATATCCATAAAATTTATCACTATAATCATAGTCTCCCACGTTGTAGTCACATATATCCGAGGCTACCGACGACATACTTCATTATAGCTCCTTTGTACCTATAAAATCCGCAAATAAGGTTAGTAGTAAAATGTAATACCTCGTACTATTCTTATATCAATTAAAATTTTAGTTTTATTCTTAAGGGGCTTAAGGCTTGAATTTTTTACTAAGTGTTGAGGACTTAGTCATTTTAAAGACCCCTAAACTTTGAGGATTTTTATTTTGACCTTCCCAACCCTGAAACATTAGTTTTTTAGTTAATTTATCTCCAGGAATGTAAGAAGTATGTCTTATAGGATTTTTAGATTTTCAAACATGGTTTGGGTCATGTTTCGATCACAGAACTAGTAGGTCACCGCAATAGGCTTACGACACGGCATTAGTCTTGATTGCATTATGACCATGTCGCGGTGAAGGTGTTGTGTCCAGTTCTTCATTTATAATTGAATACATTTGTCATTATCTTTATCCTAGTATGTGAAGTGCTTATTAGGTAAAATTTTTTAATAGGAATCACTTAGAACAAAGTTGAGCTATATATACTTTATACAGGTTTGTCGTAATGCTAAAACTATGGCGAATGCATCTATCGTCATTGATTCATAAATAAAGATACCAATTGGTAGTGATTGAATTCCTTCTACAGTTCCACATGAGAAAATAATATGAATATAACCTACATTTCCAAACCTTTTCTCTTGATTATACCCATTACCAAAAAATATACGTCACTTTAGGACACATGTGCATAGCCTCCGCCCGTGGCTAAAAATCAACTAAAAAAAAGAGCTCAAACTCTTTTTTTTTCAGTTCCACTGAGACCAAATTTTGGTATTGATTCTACAAGGGTCAACTTTGAACGTGTATAACTTTTCAGTCATGTTCATGAAATCATGCATTGAGCAAAAGTCAGATGTGCTCTTAGATCCCTCCTCAGAATCCTATGATAGTCTATGATCTAGAGTTAGAAGCATGAACCCACAAGTTTAGGAATATGAGAAATGGGGATAGTGTTTATCTGGATTTAGCAGATTATACGTTCATGGGGCTAGTTGTATGAAAGGTGAACCAGTAGGCTTAAAATAGTGTATGCAAGAATTTAAGTTTTTTATTAGAGATTATATCTTGTAGGTATTGGGTATGTTGGAGTAATGGTAATTCTCATGGTTTAGGGAGAAATATAAGTTTAGAGATGTGATATTAGTAGGCTATGATAGACGTTAGCATGGTTTATTAGAAGTATGGGAATATCCATGTTAAGTGTTAGAAACGAAGTTTGAATCTTGAATGATTGAGCTAATAGAAAGGAGAGTTAAAGTTCTAGATGGTGTGAACTCATGGTATGATGATACTCCTAAAAATTCTAAGTTAGTCAGTGTTTAAGTTATTGTATGGTGACTATTGAGGCGATAGAAAGTTAAGAGTTTTATCTAAGAAGGAAGTATTAGTAGCGGGTTTTAAATTGTCAGGTATAGTCCTTCAGGGTGAGATTAGTATCTATGTGAGTTGTTACATCTCAGACCCTAGATTAAAGTGGTTGCAGTTCAGTTTAGAGTTTATTAATGGTTCCATAGACTTAGAATTATAGCTTAAAACTAAAGGGGATATGATAGAACAAGGAAATAAGTCAGGCTCTCAGATTCTAGTAGTGATGCCAGTACATTGTAGAACAACAGTAAGGGAGGATGATGCCCAACCCATTCTTATCCCAGTGTAAAGTTTTCAGTCATCACGATATCTACTCATGCCTTAAATGTCATCTCCATGATCATAACTCATATTCATGAACTTTTCATAGAATCATGTACATTTCTAGTTCCTAGTATGAGGAGTTTCAGTTCACTCAGTAGTACGAATCATATTCCATGAAATTTATGAGCTCCAAGCTCAGGTCATACAACTTATGACTCATGTACTCATGTTTTACAGAATGTTCAGTCCAAGGTACTCATGGTAGATCCTAATGACCAGTGAAATTCATATTATGTCATGTATATACTCAGTTTTGATCTCTGTGATTAAATCCATGTTGTGGATACTCTATTCATCAGTTCTCAATTAAGTGTCTAAGATATGCATAGTATTCTTTCATTCTTCAAATACTCATGTTCTAACTTTCAGTGGCCTCTCCTTATATCAAGATAGTGATGATGACCAATTGTTTAGATGGGAGAGTGTAAATATTTCTTGTTGGGGAGATATTGTTGTATGTAAGGCTATAAGATTAAAATAAGATTGAGGCTAAGCTTTTGGTATATGTCATGATTATCTAAAATATCATATGTGTTTTCTTGGGGATAGTGCATGAAAGTTGTTTTGATACAGGCTTAGAGAATATTAGAAAGATGTTTTATGGGTGTTTGCCTTGAAGTTTTTTATTTGGTAATAATGGTAGGCTTGAATGTCATGTTGGTATATAAGTGGATGAATGTACTACCTAAGGCCTAGTAAGTCTACCCCAGATTATGTTTCATAGGCCTATGTTCTATGTCATAGAGTTATAGCTATATTAAGACTCCTTATTCAGATATCTTATTTAGATCATGACCAAGAATTCTTTGCTACCTAATATTATTAGAACTTATTAGTAAGAATGTTGAAGAAATACTTTAGTAGAGTATAAACTTTCAGTATGAGCCAGTTCGTATAGCCAGCAATTCAGTTTAGTAATTAGACAGATATGCTCGTATAGTTTTCCATCTTTCGATCTAGTTATACTATCAGAAGTTTCATGAGTATAGACATTCCAAGAGATAATTTGTTCTCATCCATGTAAATTGTGAATTTAGTTTAGTTCATGCATTATGTTTTAGATTTCAGATATTCAGTCATGATTCAGTTCGTAAGTGTTCCATGGATCATCTCAGTCATTTCTTAGTATTTCAGCCAAGTCAGTATCATTCGAGGGAAGAATGATCCCAAGGGGTAGATATTGTAATACCCTGATTTTTCATATCCTAAACCTCTCAGCTTTTCTTCACAAAACCAGATCCATCCTGAGGTAAGGGTTACTCATAAGTAGAGTCTCTCATTTTTATTTCATTCTTATAACCATTCTCATGCCATTGCATGTATTCATGAAATCAGTTCAGCTCATGTATTATGCTTAGACTCATTTATGCATTCATGTTCCAAGTCATGCATGTTCAATATATGATCTCAGTTACCTTAGTACAATACTCTTAGTCTAACCAGTCTTATTCAAGGATGAATATTCCCAAGGGGGAGATATTGTAATACCCCATACTATTCTTAGCTTGATTCAGCTTTTAGTTGCATGCTTAAAGGGCATAAGGCTTGAAATTTACACTAAGTGTTGGGGACTTAGTCATTTTCAAGAGCCCTAAACTTTGAAGATTTTTATTTTGGACTTCCCGACCCCGAGATGTTAGTTTTTAAGTTAATTCATGTTCAGGGATGTACGAAGTATGTCTTGGCGGAGTTTCAGATTTTTTAGACAAGGTTTGGGGCATGTTTGGATCACAAAATGGGGCGGTGAAGGTATTGTGTCTAGTTCTTGATTTATAATTTAATACAAGTGTAATGATCTTTATCCTAGTGTGTGAAGTGCTTATGAGGTAAAAAAATGTTCATAGGAATCACTTAGAACAAAGATGAGCTAAGAGCCTTTGATTCGGCCAAATTTTGGTATTCGATTCTACAAGGGTCAAATTTAAATATGTATAACTTTTCATATATGTGGAATTTTTTTGCTCAAGACCAATCAAATTGTAGATAATTGAATTATATTTTCAAAAATACCAATTTCGCCTTAATCCGATACTCGAGCGAAAAGTTATGATCATTTTTGTCAGAACCAGTAAACTACCACGATAAGACCACGTTGCGGTGATGTAGTTGCGTCTTGTTTTTTTATTTAAATAATTAAGGGGCAATTGGGTCTTTTCCCCCTCAACCCAATTGTTCATAACATAATTTGAGGTATCTTTTAGGTCATTATTGGCCCTTTTTCTCCAAATCCCTCTCAATAAAAACCCTTACCTTTCCCCAATAACAAATTCAATTCTTTTTTCCCCAGGGAATCAAGAATCCAAGTTTCCCAAGTTCAAGAATCTTCAAGAAAGCTTTAAGAATAGTGTTTTTTTTCCCATGTTGAGAAGCTTAAGGTATGTGAGGTATTCATCCTTGGGTCCCTTTTACCCATGGAGGCCAACCCCTTTTCTTTCAATTAAAGACTGAACTTTCTATCATTATGGTATTTATATGTTCAAGAAAGATTGAATTTCATGTTTTCATAGTTGTTTAAATTTAATTCAGCTCATGTATGATCCTATACAAGATTTGATTTCCTTATGCTATGAATTTGAAGGGGAGCCTTGGAGTAACTGGTAAAGTTTCTGCCATGTTACCAGGAGGTCACGGGTTCAAGCCTTGGAAATAGCCTCTGGCAGAAATGTAAGGTAAGGCTGCGTACGATACACCTTTATGGTAGGGCCCTTCCCAGGACACTGCGCATAGCGGTAGCTTTAGTGCACTGGGCTGCCCTTTTTTTATGCTATGAATGTTAATTTCCCATGTCTTACTCAAGTAATTTTCATGATATGTTGAATGCTCATGATTAGAATATCTCCATGTACAAATCCATGCTTTCCACATGTTTGATGAAATGCCCATGTTTTGGATCTTTGATCCATGATTCCCATACTTCATTTTTAAGTGTTGATATCATGCTTTATGGTTATTCAGTAGTGGCGGGTTATGAACACTCGATACCTAGGTGTTTTACACGAATTCCATTTTTCAAGTATCAAGTCAGTCAGACCATGGTTTTAATATCATATTCAGAATAACATGATCATGTTAAGCATTATCAGTTTATATGTTTATAATTACCTCAGAATCTGTATTCACTATTATTTTTAGAATACATGATCTGAGCTTATCAGTTATTAGTTCTCAGTGCATGGACCAGTTAGTATTCCAGTGTCTTTCAGTTGGGAGTAGGATTTAGTACCAATTGGAAAATGTGGGTTCAGAGCATCCTACTTCCCCAGAAACTACATGCCATAATAGGTTTAGAGGACTCGCCAGAGAGTGTTTCCCCTTGCTCAATATGGGCTCAGTTTAGTAATCATAATAGTTCAGGTTCTATTCAGATGGAAAGGATAGAACAACCCTCCTCAACATGGGTCATACATTGGAGTCCAAGATAGCTCACATGGTTTATGTCAGTTATATGATAGCTCCTACAGTCTCAGTACAATATTCAGTATATATTCAATTCATGTTTGCTTGACCAAAGCATACAGATTTATAGTTATTTGGTTATACAGATTTCAATCTTTTAGTTTACAGATTATTTTAGAAATATGCTTATCCTTGGTCTTGCATTCTCAGATATTATAGTTATTTGGTTATACAGATTTTAGTCTTTTAGTTTACAGATTATTTTAGAAATATGCTTATCCTTTGTCTTGCATTCTTAGATATTATAGTTTTCATGCATTCATACATAGTTATCTCATACTGTTCAGTTAGTCCTTATCTCATATGCATAGTACTCTATTTAGACTAAGTACAATTCAGTTTTATATGATCAATATTCATATATCCGCTACTCAACATACCAATATTAGTTATCCATTTTCTCCAATTTCAGTTATTCGGTCACACACACATCAATCATTCAGTCAATCAGATCTACTTAATACATGTTATGTTGGTTTTGTAAGTATATTTATTCAGGCATAGTATCTTTAAATATTCAAATCCATGGGTTAAGTCTGTTCCCACCACATAGTTCAGACCCAGTATTCATACACCATCCTCCGTACAACTCCTACATCATATTCAACCCTACATGAGAATGTCTTATAGCATTTATGTTTCTACCGCCTCCTAGCTTACAAAATTATTTTCATCTCATGATTTATAAACTCTTTATGATTTACAGTTTTCACGTATAGTCATGGTCCAAATATATATTTTTAGCAAATAACTTATATCCTCAATTTTACAGCATGTTGGAAGTATTTCCCTGATTTAGTGCATATCTCCATATACTCAGCACATTCCAACGTACTGACCACATATATGTGTTTGTGGCTACATCCTTCATAATGTAGGTACCATATGTAGCTCTTACACCAGGGCCATAGAATTTGCAGCTTTCAGACAACAGGTGATGCGTTCTCTAATTTTGAGAACTCCAGACAGTTTTAGTCATGTACTTTATTTTGATTTTCCATATGTATTGATTAGTGGTAGTTGGAGGTATGTACCACCTATCTATAGTCAGTGTGGTAGAGGCTTCATAGATGTCAGTCAGAGTCAGTTATGTAATTTGAGTTTCTTTCTTTAGTTTTATCATAATGTAAACTGTATTAGCATTAACTTTATTCAGACTTTTCATGATTATGCTTTTGCTCAGCATATTAAGTTTTGTAATATATTCTAAATTAGTTTCTCAAGTATCATGCCAGTTCATGGGTTAGCTTAGGATCACTTGTGGTGACAAGCATCGTGTTACGACTAGGGGGTAGTTGAGGGTCATGACAGAAAAGCTCGTTACCAATCTCGTAAGTTTCTCCACTTTGAAGGCCTCATAATTGGATCACTCACCTAATTTTGAAGGTCATTTATATTCGGTTGTCACTAGTGTCGATCAAGGCTCTTGGTCAGAATAGATCTTTATTTAAGTAAGAATGGCCGACTCAATTATAAACACTCAGCTCCGTGGACTTAGAATTTAGCCAAGTAAATGTTCAAAAATTTTGCCTTTTATAACTCTACGGGTTACCATAGTACTATGCGTTTATGGTAAAATCCCTCCCTTTCCAACAATATTTCTCTAAATTAAATACAATTATTTATGCCAACTTATCTGTAATATTGCTTTTGTGGCCTATACTACTTTAGATAATGTACATTATTCCTTAGATAAATACACTGCAAAATTTAGTGTACATCTTCAATATATTTGGTATAAGTTGTCATACTAGATATATTGCTTTATATAAGTTGATTTAATGATTTTCAAACCCTTGCATACCTCTTCTTAGCCAACATTCCATTTATGATTATGTTCTCATGACCTCATATATAATGTTGTCTTGATATGATTTCCAGTACATGACATAACCTATTGGATGTCCCTCCCCTTGGACAAGAATTTGACTACCTTTAATTGTTTTACTCTTAAATTTAGACTATTAAAATGAGTTAGTTGATCTCATGATTTGAGCTCACATTTGAAAGATTATTGTTGTGCTAAAATAGTTTGTAAGTTTTTACTGTTTCATTGATATAGTTAGTCAAGTTAGTTGCTATTGGTAGAGTAAGACAATTAGTTGATCAGGTTGTTAGAGCAAGTTGTAATCAAGTTATTAGAGCAAGTTGTTAGAGGTAGTTAGAAATATTCTAGAAGCTCTGTAATAATTATGTGAGTCTATAAATGCCTAACATACATTCCTCATTGTAATACAATTTTTCTCATTCAATAAAAGTTCTCAATTTCCCTCTTCTCTTCTCACTCAAATTAAGCTATGCTTCAATAGCTCCCATGTGCATGTATGAGCATTATGTTGAAGCAGTTTAACATGGCATCAGAGCAATCGATCATGGAGGTTTAGAGAAGCATATCAATTATGTTTTTCATCATTATTCCAAATTTTAGATTTCTCTTCTGCGAGCAACAAAGGAGAAATTGGATATCTATTTTGTAGGCTGAAGTTGCAAAGTTTTTGAGATTTTTGAGTAGAAGTATAATGGCACCTAAAATCGATCCTATTGATCATTTGTTTCTAGGTGCCTTAGATGTTATTGGCACTGCACTAATGCTAATTAAGCTTGTTGGATTAGAGAACTATGGAATTTTGAGTCGATCCATGAAGATAGCACTACTACAGAAAAGAAAATATGATTTTGTGACTAGCACATACATTAAGGATGTATATAGAGAGGATCTACATGAGCAATGGGAAATATGTAATGCAATTGTATTGTCTTGGCTGATGAATTCAGTAAGTGCAGAGTTACTAAGTGGTATTGTATATACTAGAAATACATTTGAGGTATGGGTGGACCTCATGGAAAGGGTTGACAAAGTAAATTGAATGAGGCTTTATCAACTACACAGAGCAATCAATAGTCTTCATCAAGGAAGTGATTTAGTTTCTACATACTTCACTAAACTGAAGAACCTCTGGAGTAAATATGATGCTGTTGTCACAACTCCATTTTGTAATTGTTCCAAATCTAAATATTATGCAAATCATCTAGTCTAATTAAATTTGATACGGTTTCTAAGTCGGTTAAATAATTCTTATGATCAAACTAAGAGGAAGATACTTATGAAAGGGGCGACACCTATTCTTAACCAAGAATATGCAATGATAGTAGAGGATGAGATTCAACAACTTTCTTGTGTTGCAATTATAAGTGAAAAGACCGATCCTATAGCTATGCAGGTGCATTGAACATTTGCAGAAACTAGCCATGGTAATCAAGTTTTTAAAGGGAAGAAGTGTGACTACTTCCACTTCAATGGACATATAAGAGACACTTGCTATAAGCTAATAGGATACCTTGCAAATTGGAAATGTAGGAAGAAGGGAAATTAGAGTGGCAATTGAAGGGGATCACATCAATCCTTCACTAATACTGAATCTCATAGAAGACTTAGTAGATATGGACATCAGGCTACTGGTCAATCTAATAATCAGTTCTTAGCCCATAGCTTTGTTGGAAGTCAATAAGGAGAGGATATAGGTTTAGCAGTTTCATCTAGTAGTTAAGGGAGAAAAGACATCAACAATGCTATGATAGCTAAGGCACAAGGCTTCTTAGATAAAGAGTACAAACAAATAATGGCATTACTAAATTAAGATGCACATGATCTCACATAGGTTAATATGCCAAGTATAGTTACTTGTTTATCAATATATGCTATTGCAAATTAATGGATAATAGATTCTGGTGTCACACACCATCTAGCATATAAAGGTGTCTTCTCACATTGTTATATAATAGTTAGCACAGAAAATAATTTGGTGAATCTCCCTACTAGAGCCAAGGAAAATATCTCACATATTGGAGAAACACAAATTCTAAATGATAAAGTTGTTAGAGATAAGTTGTTTTCCTTAGCTTTAAGATCAATCTATTATCAGTATTAAAAATAACTGAATAAATTTCATCCTTTGTATCATTCTACCTTGATTTTTGTGTATTTCAGGACCTTCACACTGGCAAGGTGAAAGGGATTGGTAAGGAAAAAGGAGGATTATAAATGCTTAAGGAGGTTTGTGGATTGAATGAGATACATGGAGGAAGTTCTCAAAAGTTGTTGGTTTTAGAAGTAGATATGCAAAACCAATACTTATGGCATAGGAGGCTTGGACACCCTTTTTCTTAGGTTTTGCAGTCACTTAGTTTACTAAGATACAAGAAAGACTTAGAGATTCTAAATAAGTGTCATGTTTGTCCACAAGCTAAACAAACTAGACTATTATTTCCTACTAGTGAATCTAGAGCTGTAAAGTTCTTTGATGTTGTACATATGGACATTTTGAGGCCTTATAAAGTCCCTAAATTTGATAAAAAATACTACTTTCTAACTATAGTAGATGATCATAGTAGATACACTTGGCTTTATTTGTTACAGTTGAAATCTGAATGTATTGTGTCTATTAAAAATTTCTTAAATATGATTAAGAATTATTTTGTAACTCAGATAAAGGTTCTTATATCAAATAATGGAACAAAATTTATTAATTATAATGTAGAGTCACAATAACAAAATGGGATTGTTGAAAGAAAGCACAGACAAATATTGAATGTTACTAGAGCCATTAGGTTTTAGTCTCAAATACCTATCAAGTTTTGGGGATTAAATGTCAAGGCTGTAGTGTATGTTATGAATAGGTTACCTTATTTATCTATTGAAGGTAAAAGACCTCATGAGATGTTGTTTTGTAAGGCTCTTTCACTGACACACTTGAGAGTCATTCACTACAAATACTATGCTTTAGTGCTACCAAAGGGAGATAAATTTTTAGAAAGGGTTAAACCTACAGTATTAATGGGATATTCTACCTCTCAAAAAGGACAGTTGTTGATCGAGCTTCTTACTAAAAAGTTCTCTGTTACTAGGGATGTTGTAGTTCAAGAACACTTGTCCCCTTTTGAAGACAAGTCTACTTTAGAATCAGCTACTGGCTTTCTCAAACTGAGTGACAATGATTATGCATATATAGATACTTATGCAGATTCACCTCAAGCATTAGAGTCTTGTTATCAAACCCCTGTGCCATCAAACGAAGATATGGATTCTTTATATATTTCAGCCAGTATTAGATGATGATCTTCCTATCTCATCAAGTGAAAATGCATCACCCTCACAAACTATAGTAATTGCTCTGAGAAGATCAACCAGGGAACATAAAAAACCTACTTGGCTGATGGATTATGCATCAACAGGAAAAGAAAAAGGAACCATATATCCTTTAGCCAACTACTTATCCTATGCTAGCACTAGAGGTCAAGGCTCTTGAAAATAATCATACTTAGAGGTGGTTGACATGCAACAAGATAATAACATCACAGGATCGACATGGGTATATAAAATCAATTATAAATCTAATGGAGAAGTGGAAAGATTCAGGAAAGATTAGTAGCTAAAGGATATAGTCAACAAAAGGGGTTGGATTATCATAATACTTTTTCACCTATTGCAAAAATAGTTACTATAAGAAGTGTCATTGCCTTAGCAGTATAAAAGGTTGGTATTTGTATTAAATAGATGTATAGAATTCTTTCTTACGAGGTGATCTGGATGAGAAAGTATACATGGAAATGCTATATGGATTCAAATAAGAAGGGTCACACAAAGTATGAAGATTAGTGAAGTCCTTTTATAGAATTAAACAAACCTCAATGTATTGGAACATTAAGCTTACTGTTGCTCTAATTAAGGAAGGCTTCTCTCAGAGCACAACTAACTAATCTCTTTACACTTTGACAAAAAATAGAAGGAATGGTTGTGATATTAGTATATGAGGATAATTTTCTTATCACAGGTGACAATGCTATGATAAATGAAGCAAAAGGAATACTATGTTACAAATTTAAACTCAAAGACCTTGGAGAGCTCAAATATTTTTAGGCATTGAAGTATTGAGGTCCTCTAAAGGTGTTATATTAAATAAATAAAAAAGAAAATTTGGAGCTCATTGCTGACATAGGACTTGTTGGTGCCAAACTAACTCTTACTCCAATGGAAACTAATGCCAGGTTGACTTTAGTTAAAGTAAATAAGGCACCAAGAGTTACACAAGATGTTGTTCTCAATGATATCACATCTTATCAAAGGCTGAATGGGAAGGAAATATGTAACTATTACCAGGCCAAATATTAGCTATGTTATGAAAACTCTAAGATAGTTTATATAGCAACCTAAAAGTCTTATTTTGAAGCTACAAATAGAGTTGTAAGACAATTAAAAGGTACTATGGATAGGGTGTTTAGCTCAGGGCACAACCTGGTTCTGAACTTATGTCATGGTGTGATTTAGATTGGGTTACATGCCCAAATACAAGACTATCTATTACAGGGTATGTGTGCACTTTGGTGGTTCCTTGATATCATGGAAGTCTAAAAAGCAACATATAGTGTCCAAAATTTCAACTTAAGCAGAATATATAATCATGACGTTAGCTTTATATGAATTACATAGTTGGAGGGTTTGTTTTCAGAACTAAATATACCTATTAGTAAGCCTATAACAGTGTTCAGTGATAGAAAATCTACTATTTAGGTGGCAGCCAATCCTATTTTTTATGAGAAGACAAAGCTTATAGAAGTTGATTATCACTTCATCAGAGATAAGATCTAGGATGGATTGATCCAACCTATGTATATTCCAACTGACCATCAAGTTGTTGACTTCTTACTAAGACTTTGAGTTAATATCAACATCTATACCTCATAATCAAGCTTGGGGTGCTAAACATTTTTCACCCTTCAGCTTGAGGGGGAGTGTTAAAATGAGTTAGTTGATTACATGGTTTGAGCTCACAGTTAGTCTAGTGCGTTAAAATAATTTGTAAGTTTTTACTATTTCATTGATATAGTTAGTCTAGTTAGATGCTACTAGTCGAGTAAGACAATTAATTGATTAGGTTGTTAGAACAAATTGTATTCAAGTTGTTAGAGCAAGTTGTTAGAGGTACTTAGGAATATTCTAGAAGCTCATGTGATAATCATGTGAGTTTATAAATACCTAACATACATTCCTCATTGTAATATAATTTTTCTAATTTTATAAAAGTTCTCAATTCCCCTCTTCTCTTCTTACTCAAATGAAGCTATTCTTTAATGGCTCCCATGTGTGTATAAGCATTATGTTGTAGCAGTTTAACATAGACAACATTCTTCATCCTGCTTTCCATAGAAGAAGTGTTGACAATTATGGTTTGTCCCATCTGTTAACTACTATTGTTTTGAATATGAAATATCCCTTTTTATCTAACTATCATTTGGATAGAAATCCTCTTATGATCTATTACAGAGGGATCATAGGTTAGAAAGAAAGACTTCTTTGATGATTAATTATATGGATATTTTAAGGTTAACTATTCATATGCAATAAGTGGAGGATGAGAAGAGGAGATAGGCGGAGTTTGGAGATTGGCAGGGAAAAAGGAGTAAGTTTTTTTATCAGGGAGGTGCTCGGTCACAAGGTGGTTGGTATGGTGGCAAATGGCAGAAAAAGAAGTGGGGGAGTTTTGGTTCCTTCTCCCTGACTAGTGCTCCTTACTAGAAGCAATCGGGCGATAGACGTCCATAAGGTGGTGATAATTTTTGGCCATAAGCTGCCTAATCTCAAGCGAGCAGGGGTCAGTCTATTTCTTTATACCATCCTTGTTAGTTCTGTGGCCGTCCTCACCAGGGTTATGGTGATGAAGAGTGGGACAAATTCTTTAAGTATGGCCATCTAGGCCATCTGTTCAAGAATTTTCCAGTTAATAAGGTTGCTATGAGAGCGAATAAGGTTACCGTGGTTTCGTCTTCTACTTCTGCACCCAGTGGTGCTACATCATCATATGTTACTACTCCTAGGTTATATAGTCTTGCATCTCGATAGGAATTAAGACATTACAGTTCTCTCGCGACATGTTTTATTTTCTTGATTTTGGGTCTGCTCTCTCTTATATACCCCCATATATGGCTATGTGTATTGATTTTGATCCTGAGGTTATTTTAGATTCTTTTTTTATTTCTACCCAGTAGGTGACTTGATTGTTGCTAAGAGAGTCTATAGGGGATGTGGTATGTGTTGGTGGCAAGAAGACCTTGGTAGATCTATTTGAACTAGGTATGGTGGATTTTTATGTTATTTTGTGGATGATTTGGTTACACTCTTATTATGTATCCTTGGATTGTCAGACCCGTATGGTTATCTTTAAGTTCCTTAGTGAACCAGTTATATAATGAGAGGGTAGTTCCATATCTCCTAGGGGGACTTTTATTTCTTATGTTAGAGTTCGGAGATCGATCTTTAAAGGTTGTCTCTATCATTTGGTCCGAGTTAAAGATTCTAACTCGGAAGGTCCTCCTTTGCAGTCAATTCCGATGGTTACTGAGTTTCTCGAGTTCTTTCTAGATGATCTTCCTGGTGTTCCTCCAGATAGGTAAATAGAGTTTGGTATTGATTTGCTTTTGAACACTCGTCCAATATCTATGTCTCCTTATAGAATAGCTTCGACAGTGTTGAGAGAACTCAAGGAACAACTTAAGGATCTTTATGATAAGGGGTTTCTTCATCCTAGTATATCTCCGTGGGGTGCACCGGTGTTGTTTGGGTGCAAGAAAGATAGTTCCCTTGGGATATGCAATGACGATCGGTAGTTGAATAAGGTGAAAATCAAGAAAAAGTATCCTCTTCGAAGGTTAATGATCTGTTTGATGAGTTGAAAGGTTCTAACTTCTTTTCTAAGATAGATCTTCAGTTCGGGTATCATCAGCTTAATAGTAGGGAGGTGGATATCCCTAAGATGACTTTTCACACTCGTTATGGACATTTTAAATTCTTGGTGATGTCACTTGGATTGACTAATGCCCTAGTGATATTTATAGATTAGATGAACAAGGTTTTCAGGCAGTTCATAGATCTATTTGTCATTGTGTTTAGTAATGATATTATGGTTTATTCTAAGAGTGCGATGGATCTTGCTAATCACCTCTGTGTGGTGTTCCAAACCTTAAAGTAACAACAGTTGTATCCCAAGGTATCTTAGTGTGAGTTTTGGCTTAATGTTATGACCTTCTTGGGTTATATTATTTCTAGGGGTTATATTATTTCTAGTGAGGGGATAATGGTAGATCCTCAAAAGGCAGTGGTGGTTAAAAGGTGGCTTAGACCCACGGCTCTAACCGACATCTAAAGCTTCTTGGGCTTCGCTGGGTATTATAGATGGGATTTGGAATGTTTCTTGACTATGGCTACTCCTTTGACTAAATTGACTCAGAAAAAGTTAAAGTTTTCTTTGTCCAATGCTTATGAAAGGAGTTTTGAGAAGTTGAAAGACAATCTAACCTCGACTCTAATTTTGACTTTGTTGGAAAGCAATGATGGGTTTGCGGTTTATTAAGATGTGTCTTGGTTAGGTCTTGGTTATGTATTGATGCAGTATGGGAATGTGATTGCCTATGCACCTAGGTAGTTGAAGGTGCATGAGAAAAAATTATCATACTCATGACTTGGAGCTGTTGGCAGTTATGTTTGCTTTGGAAATATGGCGACATTATCTGTATGGTGTGTACATGGATATCTTTTCTGATCATAAAAGTTTACAGTGTGTGTTCACTTAAAAGGAGCTTAATCTCAAGCAGAGAAGATGTCTTAAGCTTCTCAAGAACTATGATATGAGTCTTCATTACCACCCACGTAAAGCTAACGTGGTTGCTGATGCACTTAGTAGGTTGTCCATGGGGAGTTTTGCTCATGTGGAGAAAGAAAAGCTGGAGTTAGTGAAGGATATCCACTGCTTGGCTAATCTTAGAGTTTGTCTCTTGGATTTTGAGGATGGTAGTGTAATGATGCAAGAAGTGGTTTGATCATCCCTTGGTGCAGAAATTAAAAAAATTGAGTGTTAGACCCAGCCTTACTAAAAATCAAGAGTGATATTGGTGGGAAAAAGGTGATTGTGTTTGAGATTAGTGGTAATGGTGTTTGAGATTAGTGGTGATGGTACTTTGCGGTACCAAGGGAGGTTATGTATTCCTGATATCGATGAGTTGTAAAAAAGAGTTTTGGTTGAGGCGCATGAATCGCGCTATGTTGTTTATCTCAGCTCGACAAAGATGTATCATGATCTTAAGGAGATCTATTGGTGGAATAGCATAAAGAGGGATGTGGCTGATTTTGTGGCCAAGTGCATGGTATGTCAATAGGTTTAGGTTGAGCACATGAGGCTTAGTAGGAAGTATTATGAAATTAATTTGCCTGAATTGAAATGAGAGTGATCAATATGGATTTTGTTACCGGTCTTCCTCAGTCTCGAAAATAATTTGATTCAATTTGGATCATCATGGATATGATAATGAAGTCTACTCATTTTTTTTCCAATGAGGACTACCTTTTTGGTGGAGGACTAATAAAGTTGTATCTTCAGGAGGTTGTGAAATTGCATGGGGTACCTATCATTCTAGTATTGGTATAGAACCTTTTGAGGCATTGTATGGTACGAGATTTAGGTTTTCTATTGGGTGGTTTGAGCTTGGTGAGGCAGATATATTTGGTCCTAACTTGGTTTATCAGACTATAAGGAATGTAAAGGTAATTTCGGATAGGCTTAAGGATGCCGAAAGTTGCCAAAAGTCCTATGCAGATGTAAGGTGTAGGGTTTTGGAGTGTGAGATTAAAGATAAGGTCTTTCTAAAGGTATCTTCTATGAAATGAGTGATACGGTTTGGCAAAAAGGAGAAGCTCAGTCCCCATTATATTGGTCCTTATGTGATTTTGCGGAGGGTTGGTAATGTTTATTATGAATTGGAGTTTCCTACTAGTTTAGGCTTGCTTCATTTGGTATTTCATGTTTTGATCTTGAGAAAGTGCATTGGTAATCCCTCTTCGATTATTTCTTTAGAGGGGTTGGGTATCTTGGATCCTCTATCTTATTAAAGGTCCCAATTGAGATATTGGATACGTAGGTTTATCGGTTATGGACCAAGGATGTGGCCTCAGTTAAGGTTTTATAACGGAACCACAAGGTGGAAGAGTCTACTTGGGAAGCGGAGGAGGACATCATGTCCAAGTGTCCATATTTGTTTTCTTCTCCTGGGATTTATGCAAAAGGTTTGTGTTCTTGAACACATCTTTGTTTTCTAAATTTGTTAAAGTAAAGGTTGAATCTCTTTCATCTTTGTTTTCTATCTTAAAGGTAGGGGTAGAGAGATCTAAAGGTTGGATTTATGTTTGATAAAGCAAATGACTCGTGCCTGCATCTAACGTACCTTGTCTGCCATTTGGGGATGAATGTTCCTAGTGGGGGAGACTGAAACACCTTGGTTTCTGGACCTTAGAAAATTTCTTAGAATTCTGGTCTCTGGACCCAATACGACTCATAGGTATGTGTCATATGTTGGGGTACAAATGGTATTTTCCAATCTATGCTGACCAGTGTTGCTTGGTGGAATGGATTTTAGTTACTAGAATGGTTACGACTTAGTGGTATGAGTCGTACAGATGGATACAGTTGGTTTGGATACTTCTCTTAATCTTTGACTTGGTAACTTAAGTTAGGTTTAAGTATGAGTGGCTCACCATGAGCCGTAAGTTAGGGAACGGGACCTGAGACTCGTATGGTGGACAGTGTCCAAATCTTCCTTGGATCTATTCTTCCAGGGTTACGGGTTGAGGGTACAAATCAAATGTTGTGGATATGATTTGGTTTGGATGAGTTGTACATTAGACAATATTGGGTCCAAGGGTAGAGGCTTAACATACAAGTGGTGGGTACCACTCGTATCGGAGGGTACGACCAGTGAGGGGAGTCGTATCCCTATGACGGGATTTTGTGCAACTTAAGTGGGGGTATTCTGAACAATTCCCCACTTAACCTAATAAGGACCCATGACTTTTAACTCTCTTAAAAGGTTATTTTCCCTATTATTCTATTCCTATTATTCTTTTCATTAACACTTAGAAACTCCTTCAAAACACTCCATAATTCTCTCAAAATCTTTTGGGGCAAGGAAGCTAGGGTTTCAACTAGAGAAATAATATGGGGATCTTGTTGGTGATTTCTCTCCATCTACTTTGTCAATTAAGGCATGTTCTCTTCCCTCATTGTTAATTCCAACTAAAGGCATGATTTTATATGCTATTTTCATGGTTTCATTATTGTATGATTTTGCTTTTCAAGTATGAATTGGGTGTTTTGGTTACAAAGGACTGGTTATGGTTTTCTTATGCTTTAATTATAATTTTATATGCATTAATGGTGGTTTTGGATATGTTGTTTCATTTGCATGGTTTAATGGTAATTGGATTTGGTTTTTGTTATATTATGCCCCTAATGTGTTTGACAAAATGCTTATGAGAATGGTTTCATCACATTAATGTATTTTTAATGGAACTCTTGCTTGCTTTAATTTGGTAAAGGAACTCAAATGTTTTAAAGGTGTACATGGGAATCCTCTAGGTGGTTTAATATGGTAAATGGAAGGCTACATGGGAATCCCTTAATCTGTACATGGTTGGCTATGGATAATACTTGCAAGTTATCATCGGTATAATGATACCACTACTTATGGCCTTGATTAATAAATGGATAATGGTTGGTTGGTTGGAAGTGGTTTTTATTGGGCTTAAAGGGGGAGGTGTAGCGAAGCCGTGGAAGGTGGAGGTCTCGAGGTGACCAAAACTCGAAACTCAAATTTTTCGATGTGAGGTTACTTGTTCCTTTACTTGGACTTGATTTGGTTATTTTTATTTTGGGAGCCATATTATCTAAAAATAATAGGAAAATAAAAAAGATTATAATTGATTAATAAATTATTAAAAAAAGGATAACAGTAAATTTAACATGTACAATAGTAAAATAACAGTACAACAGATCACACATTTGTTGCATCAGGTAGGTTATCTATTGCAACATATCACAAACCTGTTGGAACAAATGAGTCATCTTTTGGAAATAATAAAAACAAATCACTCATCTGTTAAAAAAGATTTGTGTAACGGATCATTTATCTGTTGCAGCATATGAGTAATCTATTAGAACTATTATCAACTATTAATATTATTTAGATTTCTTCCAATAGAAGGGTCATCTATCGCAATAGATAAATGATCTATTATATTGTTCATTTGTAGCATTAGATGGTTCATCTTTACATCAAATGGTTCATCTGTTGTAGAAAAAACCAGTAGCAAAGATTTTGTTCCATAGAACAACAATATTATCACCATTTAATATCAAATACCCCATTTTTACAAAGAACAAAAAAATCAACCCAGCTACACCAACATAACACACATACCAAGAACATCAACAGTGACCAAAAACACTAATATTGTTGTTTTATTTGTACAAACGCAAACAATAAAAATCAAACTTCAAAAAAATCAACAAACACCAACAAGTCAAATCAATAGTTCTACAATAAGAACTATTATAACAACAAAAGTTATATTTCACTCCGAAAAGAGAAGAGAAGAAATACCAGAATTAGGGTTTTCTTTAGTCCCCATTTCAAATTTCAAATTTAAGTAACAAATATTGAAATTGTTGACCAATACAAGAAGAGAAGTTGGCTCAAGTTCCATATTTTTTGCATAACTAAAAAGCCATAATTTTTTACCTAAGAAAGAAGAAAATAGATGATGAAGAACTCAAAGATGTTGTTGCCCGAGAGCAATATTGTCACGTCGACTGATGGTTGAAAGTCAAAAAGGAACTCGAAGCCCAACTATTTGTCATCGGAGGTTAAAGTCACCGAGGATTTGAAACACTCTGGGTTTTGATCCGTAGAAATGTCCTGGGATATGGACTCACTGGACATCATACTACTTGGGGTACTAGTCATGTGTTGTGATATGGTTTGGTTGATCTCGGTCGTATCTTAGATAGTAAGATTGGGTTGGCTAATATCTAAGGCATAAATAGATCAAACCAGTCGTACATTGGGGTATGAGTGGTATGTTGGCAATCATATGTTTTCCAGTCTTGGATGGTTCGGTTTTGGTTTTTGGAATAGGTACGATTTATAGGTACCAATCGTATGATTGAGTACGTGTGGGACTTAGGAGTCGTACATTAGTACCATAGGGTACAGATTATGTGGTGGAGTTTTACCGATACGACTCGAACCGGGGCTTGTCATAATGGGCATCCCAAGTATGACCAGGATCGGGGACCTCCCCCAATTAGCCAACCTTTGCATACCTTAAGTCGGCTGAATTTTGAATATTTAATAATATAGTGTTATTTTCCAAGTCAAGACTCTGGGATAGGATAACGAATGTGACCGACCCAACCGAGTCCAACCATCCGACCTTGCCGACCAACAAAACCAACCAATACCAAACCATAAACCAATATTTATTTAATAGTTAAACCAAATTTCATAACATAACATGAAAGGATGGAACAACTAATAATATCGTGTAAGGGTACCAGTCCCAATACCATTGCCAGCGCTAAGGCTGACACCCATACTGAACCTATCCATATCAATCCATAGTAGTACCACAAAGCCTCTAACAAAAAGAGTAAGAATATCCGATTAGGACATTCCCCTAACCATAGCCAAAGCCAGTATCCAAAATAAAATCAAAGTGTATAGGAATATCCATAACATGAAATGGAACCTTTAAGAAAGATAGAAGCTCAGCACTTCAATCTAAATGCTGATACCTAATTCCAAATGCTAAATAGGAAGAGTGGAATGGCCATTCCTGCGTAGCATGGGTATACAACCACCAAAAGATGGGTTAGCGAGTGATCGCTAGCATGATCTCAGGATAAGGATAAAGTAATGTCTATTATAAAACCAAGTAAAAACATCTATATTTCATACAACATTACATATGTACATATAACCATGACAGAAAAGGGAACTGTGTTTAGCATACATTTAAAACCTTTACCTGGGCTGCGTAGTTTTGCCATCCTAAATCACCCACGGGCTATATAGGTTCAGCTCCCCCTGCTGAAATGGCCCCAGTTCGTAAAGCCACACGGTCAAAGAAAATAACCTGGGATGACTAGTAGATCCCTCAATATAGAGTGTCACATCATGCACATGGTCATTAAGACCACTCTATAAGCTTGCTTTACAAGCGATATCTCAATCAAAGCAAAAGATAATGAATGTGGGGATGAAGAACATTTCAAAAGAAATGATCCAAATATTAACTGCCCTTCCATTGAAGAGTTGGTCAAAACCTTTAGCATTGATAGTTGTCCTGTGAGAATGTAGTGCGATTGTTCCACAAATTTAACTGGTGATTACATGGTTAAGTCAGCCATGGGATAATATTTGACGCCTTTAGAAAAATACTTTGAGACCGAAAATTGAATACTTATTTCAGGGACAACTGCTTTGGGCAATATCTTGATTTGCCGGAGGACAACAATGCTTGTTTCCAAATGAAAATGGTATATGATCTTCTCAAATATAGGTTTATGTATAAAAATAAAGATAAGATAGATGAGGTGTGGATAAATTACTGTGTTATGCCTGTTTGTTTAGGTTGGAAGGTGTTTGCCATAGTTACTGAACTAAAATGTTATCCTCCTTCTCCTTCTCAAGTTATACCTAGTCTAACCCAAAAAATGCACCACACACAAACAAATAAGGAAAAGGCAAGTCAAGATATGGTGATGACTTGGTATCCCTTATTGGTGCAAGATTCAAAAATAAAAATTTGATAGAAGCATTGAAAGGTAAAAAGACTTTCAAAGAAGCACAAGGAATCATTATGCTTGGTTTTGTTTGTACATAATATTTTTTGGGCGAGAGATGTTAACAACAATATGCCACTTGATTTAATCAAGCTCTCTGAGGATCTTGAGGCATTTAAAAACTATGCTTGGTGTTATGAAAGCTTCAAAATAACTATCAAATATTTGTTGACTCTATTAATGGGCAAAGACCATCAAAGTATATGGCGTTCCATGAGCTTTCATAGTAAATATTTCTTTCATCATGATTCATTTATTTTTTACTGAGTAATACTTTTGATTTATTGACATTATTTTATAGGCTTGGGCATTTGAAGCCCTTCCTTATTTGAGACTACATGTAAACCAGGTAGAAGTTTTGTCTCTAAGAATCCTGAGATGGTTCTGGGCTAAAACTTATAAAAATGCAAAAGTTACTGATCTTTTCACCCCCGAAGGAAGAAGTAAGTCTAATTCTGATTAATTTTTTGTTTTAATTAATGATTTTGTAATGATTTAATCATTATTCTAATATATCTACTAATTTATTTTAGATTGTGCATCCGCGACTTATTCCGACCAATCGAGAGTTGAAGATGTCATTTTTTATTATGTTATGGTCTATGCAAATTTTGTCATACCCTAAAGTCATATATTGAATAAAAAAGAATTGTTTGGAGCAACAACCATCACAAGAACAATAATTTTGAAGGCTGGGCTTGTTTTTGTTAATGGTGTTAGTGGTGATAGAGCTGGTGGTAGTGGTAGTGGTGCTGTTGTTGGGGCTAATGATGCTCCTCTTATAATTTTTGAAAAAACAAAATATTATGATTATGATCATACTGGTTATACAGATTTTCCCCTCTTATCAAATATTCTGCATGCAAAAGTCAAGACTGCAAGGCAAAATGTAATGGAGTAATTAATGCTATAAATGCATTAACTTCTTCTATAAAAGAATTGACATCTAAGAGAGGTGTTATTTCATCAAAGAGGATTTCATATCCATACACTCCATTAGTGATTAAGGCGGCTAAGAGGAGAAGGAAAGAAATTTCCAAGGCATCATCAAGCATAAAAAAAGGCAAAATTGCAACTCCTTTATCTTTTATCTTACACTTTTAGTCAATTTAAAGGGCCACAGAAGATCATCATGAGCTGAAAAAGGTAAATATATATCATTTATTCCAAAAAATAAACAGACTACATATCTATATCAACAGATGGTATATCTACTAAAAATTATCAAACGGATATATATATATATCTGTTGCAATAGTTGACTAACCTATTGCATCAGATGCATTATCTATTACAACATACGTCTTATCTATTATAGTAAATCAAACAGGTTTTTATACTATTTTAATTTATACCAACAGATGACCTATCTATCGCAGCAAATTAAAATACCTTGGGTTTTGGCCCTTGAAAATTTCTTGAGCTTTGAGCTTACTGCCCTACTGATGACTCACTAAACAAGTCATGTGGTGTGTGTATGAGTCAGGGAACCAAGTCATTAGGTGGCTAGTGAATGGTGGTTGGGGGTTCTATTATGTTAAGGACTTGGTGGTACTATTCTATAGGAGTGGTGATGGGTTGATCCTTCATAAAATTAGAAACTTAGTAACTTGACTTGGATCTGAGTATGAGAGGCTCACTATAAGCTGTGAGGATAGGTTACGAGTTGTTGTGTGAAGTTGTATACTGTCCAGTGTCAATCCCTTTGAATTCTATCTTAGGTATGACTAGACCAAATGAGTCATATGGTATAGTCAAGAGTGGGGTGAGAGAGTCATATGTTGGACAGTGTATGGATGCCCAACTCACTGTCTTAGTGACGACTCAATAGTATGAGTCGCATGTTGTGGTGAAGAGTCACGGGTTCAACTCATATCCACCTGCGGTCTTTTTACAATTTTAATTTGGGGGTATTCTAGACGTTTCCCTCTTATAACTCCTTTTGATACCACGATGTAAAACACTTTTTGTGACTTTATTAACCTATTATTCCCAAACAAACACTCTAAAAAATCTCTCAAACTCTTTATTTAAGTAAGAGGCTAGGGTTTCATCAAGATAATTAGTAAAGGGCTCTCATCAGTGATTCTCTCCATCTTTCTTGGTTTCTAAGGCATGTTGCTCCTCTCTCATTATTATTTTACAAAGAGCATGTGTTTTTAATGTATGACTTTCATGATATTATTTTGGTTTTGAATTAATGGTTAAGGGTTTTGGTTGTTCATGGATGAATATTGTTTCCTGATGTCTTCCCAGATGACCTACCCGGTGTCCCTCCGGATAGGGATATTGAGTGTGGGATTGATCTTTTTTTTTGGACACTCGTCCTATTTATATTTCTTCGTATAGAATGGCTCTGTCTTAGTTGAAGGAGCTTATGGAGAAAATAAATAATCTTTTAGAAAAAGGTTTCATCCATCCTAATGTGTCCGTATGGGGGTAGCGATATTATTTATGTGTAAAAAGGATGGTTTCCTTCGGATGTGTATTGATTATCGGCAATTAAATAAGGTGATGGTGAATAATAAGTACCCTCTTCCAAGGATAGATGATTTATTTGATCAGTTGCAGGGTGCTAAGTTTTTATCCTAGATTGATCTTCGATCCAGGTATCATTAGTTAGAGATTAGAGAGTGGACATCCCTAAGACTGCCTTCCGTACCCGATATGGGTATTTTGAGTTTTTGGTTATGTCTTTTGGGTTGACCAATGCCCCGATGGCATTAATGGATTTGATGATTAGATTCTTTCGTTAGTTTTTGGATTTGTTCATCATTATGTCCATAGATGATATTTTGGTGTACTCTAAGAGCAAGGTGGATTATGCTAATCACCTCCGCATTATATTGCAGTCCGAAAAATACAGCAATTGTATGCCAATTTTTTGAATTATGAATTTTGGTTGAATGTTGTTACTTTTTTGGATCATGTCATTTCTAGTGAGGGGATCATGGTGGATTCGCATAAAGTTGTAGTGGTAAAAAAGTGGCCTTGACCCACGACTCCAATCAATATTCTAAGTTTCTTGGATTTAGCTGCGTATTACAGGATATTTTTGGAATGTTTCTCAACTATAGCTTCCCCATTGACTAAGTTAACTTAGAAGAAGGTGAAGTTCTTGTGGTCTGATGCTTGTGAGGGTAGCTTTGAAAAGTTGAAGGATAGCTGACTTCGGCTTTAGTTTTGACTTTGCTTAAAGGCACTGATGGGTTTGTGGTCTACTATGGTGCATATTGTGTTGGGCTTGGTTGTGTTCTGATGTAGCATAATCGGGTAATAGCTTATACCTCTAGAAAATTAAAGGTGCATGAAAGGAATATTCTAACTGATGACTTGGAATTGTTAGCTGTGGTATTCACATTGAAAATTTGGAATCACTATTTTTGTATGAACTATGTGTGGATATCTTTTCTGATCATAAGAACCTGTAATATGTGTTTACCCAGAAAGAGCTTAACCTCAGTTAAAGGAGATGGCTTAAGCTGCTCAAAGATTATGACATGAGTCTTCATTACCACCTGAACATGGTTGCTGATGCTCTTAGTAGGTTATCCATGGGAATTCTAGCTCATATAGTTGAGGGAAAATAAGAGTTAGTGAAGGATATTCACTGTCTAGCTTCTCTTGGAGTTTATCTGTTAGACTCCACAAGGGTGAAGTCTTTGTGAAGGAGGTGGCATCATTGTCTCTGGGTGCTAAGGTGAAGGAGAAACAAGTATTATATCCTATCTTAATGAGGATCAAGAGTGGTGTAGGTGGGGAGAAGGTGATGGCTTTTGATATTACTGGTGATGTTACCTTGTGGTACCAAGAAAGGTTATGTGTTCCCAATATAGATGGTCTACGAGAGAGAATCTTGGCTGAAGTGCATGAGTCGCATTATGCTATTCATCCTGGTTCAACTAAATGTATCATGACATTAAGGAGATCTATTGGTGGAAAAATATGAAACAGGACATGGCTAGTTTTGTGGCTAAGTGCATGGTGTGCCAATAAGTGAAAGTTGAGCATATAAGGCCCGGAGGGTTATATCAAGAGATCGAGTTGCCTATGTGGAAATGGGAAGTGATCAACATGGATTTCATTATTGGTCTTCCTCAATCTCGAAACCAATTTGATATGATTTGGGTTATCATGGATAAAATGACAAAGTCTGCTCACTTTTTGCCAGTAAGGACTAATTTCTTGACTAAGGATTATGTGAGGTTGTACCTCCATGGGATTGTAAAGTTTCATTGGGTACCTATTTCTACCATTTTGGATCATGATAGGTAGTTTTCATCTCATTTTTAGTCGTAGTTTCACAAAAGTTTAAGAACCAAGGTGAGCCTTAGTACTGCTTTCCACCCACAGTCTGATGGGAAAGTAGAAAGAAAGAACTATTTAAACATTAGAGGATATGCTTCGAGCTTACGTGACTGACTATGGTGGTAGTTGGGTTGGGAATTTACCTTTTATAGAGTTTTCATACAATAAAAATTGCCACTCTAGCATTGGAATGGCTCCGTTTGAGGCCTTGTGTGGTAGGAGGTATCAGTATCCTATTCGGTGGTTTGAGGTTGGTGGGGCGGAAATGTTTGGCCCAGACTTGGTTTACCAGGCTATGAGGAAGGTGAAGTTAATTTGAGATACTTTTAAAGCTACCTAAAGTCGCCAAAAGTCTTATACAGATGTGAGGCATAGGGTGTTAGAGTTTGACGTTGGGGATAGGGTGTTCTTGAAGGTGTCTCCCATGAAGAAAGTGATGTTGTTTAGGAAGAAGGGGAAGCTCAGTCCCTGATATATTGGTCCGTACTTGGTTTTGGGGAGCGTTGGCAATGTCGCGTATGAGTTGGAGTTTCTTTCTAATTTGATTTCCATTTATCTAGTGTTCCATGTTTCTATGCTGAGGAAGTGCATGGGTGATTCGTCACTAGTAGTGCCTATCAAGTATATTGGTATTTCATATTCTCTATATTATGAGGAGATTCTAGTTGAAATCTTCGATCAATAGGTTCGTTGGTTGAGGACCAGGATGTAGACTCGGTAAAGTTTCTATGGAGGAACCACAAGATTGACTAGGCTACTTGGGAATCTGAAGAGGATATAAAGTCCAAGTATCCATTCCCATTTACCATTTTGAAAAATTATTCTTAAGGTATGTGTTGATTCGTAACATCTTTGTTTTCTGCCTTTGTTAAAGGTGGATTGTGAAATCTGTTTTTGTCTTAAAGGTAAGAGTAGAGATGTTTTAGGGGTAAATTGTGCTAGTCACTTCCTTGTTCCATCATTCGGGGATGAATGATCCAAGTGGGGGAGCGTTGAAACATCCTGGATTTTGGCCCTTGAAATTTCTTGAGCTTTGAGCTCACTATCTTAGTAACGACACACCATACGAGTCGTATGGTGTGGATAAGGGTCAGGGTACCTAGTCAATAGGTGGATAATGAATGGCGATTGGGGTTCTATTATGGTAAGAACTTGGTGGTATGAGTTGTTAGGGGTGGTGATGGGTTAGTTCTTCATCGAATGAGAAACTTAGTAATTTGACTTAGCTTTAAGTACGAGTGGCTCACTAAGATCTATGAGGATAGGTTACAAGTCGTTATATGAAGTCATATGTTTTCCAGTGTCAATCCCTTTGGATTCTGTCTTGGGTGCGACTGGACCATGCGAGTCGCATGGTCTGTTCCCGAATGGGGTGAGGGAGCCATATGGCAGATGGTGTGTGGGTGCTCAACTCATTATCTTGGTGACAACTAAATGGGTTGAGGATATTCTGGACATTTCCCCCTTGTAACTCCTTTTGATACCACAACCTAAAACACTTTTTGGGACTTTATTAACATATTATTCCTAATCAACCACTCTTAAAAATCTCTCAAACTGTTTATTCAAGTAAGAGGCTAGGTTTTCATCAACCTAATCAATTAGGGGCTTTCAAGAGTGATTCTCTCCGCCTTCCTTGGTGTGTAAGACACGTTATTCCTCCCTCATTGTTATTTTACAAGGAGCATGTGTTTTTATTATATGGCTTTCATGATACTGTTATGGGTTTTAATTAATGGTTGGGGGTTTTGGTTGTTCATGGATGAATATTATTTCTCATAGTTTAATTATGGTTTTCCTTGTCTTTATTATTATTTATGAACACTGAGGATGCATGGAAATGTTAAATGGTTTTTGGGGTACTATGGATTCCGCAAATTACTTGGTTTTGGTTTTGGAAATTGTATGCACTTAACATGTTTGTGAAATTGACTATGAAAGAACTTTGGTCACATGGTTTGACTATGCTTTTGAAACTTTGCATTGCATAAATGGTAATGAAACCTAAATTGGTCTAGCTTGATTTTAATGGTTTTGAAATGCCTTGGAGGCCATGGTTTTGGTTTAATTAAAAACTTTGGAGTCAACTTGGTTTAATGGATTTTGAATGGAATACAAGCGCTAATTTTGGTATGATGATCGCAACAGTTAATGCCTAATTGAAAGGATCCTTGGTAAATGGTTAGAATGTATATTTGGTTTTAATATGGGGTTAAAGGGGGATGTGTTAGCAAAGCCATAGAAGGTGGAGGTCCTAGAGTGGCCAATACAGAAAACTCATGTTTGTCGATGTGTGGGTTGGTCTTGGTGACCATATGCATGATGTCACACTTAATATTTTGGGAGATGTACAAGTCATCTCAAGTTATTCTTAAATTCGAAAGGCAAACACGCACCGGGGCCTTTTCAGCAGGGGGAGCTGAACCCATAAAGCTCGTGGGTGGTTTTAGGACTGCCAAGATACACAGTGTTGGTTAAGGTTTTTAATGCATGCTAAACCTTATTCCCTTTCCTAGCACGGTATATATGTATATATGTGATTACGTATGATTATTTGATTTGGTTTTGAATGATGACATTTTTTATCTTTATCCCAGAGTAAATTTTAGCATTCACTTTGCTAACCATCTTCGGGTGATGTATCCCCACACGATGCAGGAACCGACCATACTACTATTCCTCTTGTTCAGTGACTTGGATTCGCGGACAACCTTAAGTGAGATTGAAATGGTGAGCTTCCATACTTTGGAAGACTCTATTTCATCGTATGAACTTCATTTCATTTCTATTATTTCTTTGGTTTTGGTTTTGGTTTTGGCTATGGTCGGGGGCATATCCCGACTGGATGTTATTTGATTCTGGTTAGAGGCTTTGTCGGACTACTATGGGCATGGTCAGGGTCGGTATTGGTGTAAGCCTTGGCATTGGGGTTGGCACTAGTTGTATATTTAGTTGAGGTTGTTAGATTATGATTATACACTTTATTTAATGTCTTTTAATTATTATTTTTTAATCTAGTTATATGTTTTGACGTAGGGTGCAGGGTAGTTATGGTTAGGTATTGGGAGTGGTCTCTCGTCCTAGCTAGACTTGAGATGCTCGACACGACTTACCCATGGTTTGGGTAGTGTCACAGATGGGTCATCTATTGGGACAAATTCAATCAAGACTTTCTATAATTTTAGTTTTTCCAAACGAATTAGTCATATGTTGCAATAGATGGGTCATCTATTGGAAATTATCATATAGGTCTTGTTTTAATTTGTCCCAATAGATGATCTATTTGTTACAATAGATAGGTAATCTATTGGGACAATTTAAAATAGGAGGAAGACCTGTTTGATTTTATGAAACAGATGAGTCATCCTTTTCTAATTTTCTTGGATCTCTATGATTAGCATTGATAGTTCTGGCTTTTCAGGTGGATGTCACACTAGAAGCTACTGCTGAACAAGATAATATCACATTTGATAATCCATCAACTGCTTCCAAAGATGAAGAAAAAGTGAAGTCCGTCAGTCCGAAAGAACAAAAAAATTACCCATTTGAAGGGTTCAACATCTTGGACGAGGCTCCAAAATAACAAAATTGATCAATGACTATTTAGAATGGAATGTCGATGGGTTGTTAATGCTTCATGCTAGCAGATACATAAATTATTTTTAAAGATATTGATTTATACAATTTTTACTTTAAAAATGTGAAATTAACACATAAATCATGCATAAAACAAAATGGCAAACACTACAAAGTGAACCAATCGGGTCTTGGTTTTGATATGTTTGACTTTGTTGTTGCACATCTCAGAATGAAAAATTAATTCTATGTGATGTCACAACCCCAAACTTGATGGACTGATGAGGTTTAAATGTCATACATCTTACTATTAATACTTTATTTAATTGTCTATGTGTATTTATTTTACTATCATGTAATCTAAAATGTTTGATAATATGTGCAGCACATCTATGTCATTTTTACTACCTCCATAAGAAGACCAAGTTACAAACATAAGAACAATACGGATACACTACAAGCAATTGTTTGTACAAAGTTTACATCAATAATACCTACGATAAGTATTGTCAACAACAACTGGAAGTTTCTTGAAATGAAGAATGCTTAATCAACATCATCAAAGATTTTAGTATTCCAGCTGGCTTACCTTGGCATTTGTCTGACGAAGTGTATATTCGAATCAATTATGGGGATGAATCCCATTGGGTGTTGGCTATCGTCGTTTTAAAAGAAAGGCGCATCCGAGTTTACGACTCGATGTCGGAAAGGAGATATTTTGGATCATTATCTAAGATACAAAAGCTGGCCAAAATATTGCCTACTTACATTGATATAAGTGGCTTTTTGTTCCAAAAGGTTCGTACTGATTGGTTAAAGATTGAAACATACTAGATAAAATGGGTAATCCATTTAATGTAGAGTATGTTGAAGGAATTTCTCAACAACCCATTGGTAGCCTATATATATCATTCAAGTATCATTATTTAATTTCATTTCATAAATTTCACAACGTTTAGATTAATTGCAAGATATGGGTTATCTGATATTTACAAACTCAGGGAATGCAATCTTTTTGTTGCCACTTATGCTGAGTATTTGAGCGGTGGATTACAAGTACCAAATGATGTACTTGATGCCGGATTACTCCATAAACAAAATGCTTCTCTTTTATGGAAATACGAAGAAGTGAAAGTTCAGAAATAGTATGCAAGCAACATTAAAGATCCACGATGACCAAAGCCGAATTTCATAGGAAGGGATAAAAAACAACTTGTCCATATCTAGTAGACCTTTATAGCTTGAGTCTGTCAAAGTAATAACCCCTCCTTAGGAATTATTAGCATTAAAACTTAAATTGTTGATTTATTTGTTGAGTATATCATCTGTACTCATTAATTTTTTTTACATTTAATTTATTTGTTGATTTATTTCATGTAATTTCTGAAGGCTTTGATTTATTTTAGTTTGACTATAAATTTTATTTTATCCTTAGATTTGAACTTATGAATTGAGATGGAATACTAGATTCAAATATTGCAACAGATAATGTATCTGCTACAACAAATGACATATCTGTTGAAAATTATCAAAGAAATTTACACTATATATTGCAATAGATAGACTTAGATATAAACATCCGCGTAATGCAATAGATGACCAATCTATTGAAACAGATAAACTATCTAGCAGAACGGATAGATTATCTGTAAAAACAGATAGACAGTCTGTTGCATTATGCAGATGTCTATATATCTATATAATACACTTGTTGCAATATTTTAACTCAGTAATTATTTTTTGTACTAATTCATAAGTTGCCAAAATTAATAAACCCATTCAATTTTCATCAAACATAAAAAATTGTCACTACATGTAAAGTGACTTGAAATAAAAATTATCACAGTATTTGTGTTTCTATATCTTCTTTTACATACACAGGCTCCAACCATTTAGTTAATATCCCATAATCCCAGACCTCTTGCATCCTTTCCACAATGTTATTATCTAGAAAGTTCGTTGGGTTGGTCATTTCTGTGTTGGTTAGCAAACATTCGATGTGTGCAAGCGTGTACGACCAGTACGCGACACCAATTTTATTTTTTGGAAGGTCCTTGTCCGTGTTTAGACCCTCAAAATCCCATTTTTCATTCAACACTTTCACTGGCAAATGATTCATTAGTTTACCCTGCCTCATCAAATTGGAGAACAAGTCCAATAGTGGCTGCACTTGGTAAAAAAATTAGGCTCGTCGAAGACAGGTAAGTTGTAGTCATACACCTTTATCATTCCTTGTCAGAGTAGTATCTAAAGAGCCAGAAAATGTTTTACATCCATATTCATGACCACAAGAAGTCTCTTTTCCTTGGTTCAGTCCTTGCCGTATGGATATAGCCTCTTCCCTTTAACATATTTAATCATATCTTCATCTATTTGAACCCAGAAACTAACAAATCAAATCCCAGGATACCATGCATTTATGCTAGCTTAATGCACTCATCATACGTATCCTTGAAATTATTGTAGAAGCTGAGGTGATTATCCAATCGCCAACATCATAAGATCCAAGTATACTAATTTCCAACCCCTTATGAGGCAGAGAATTTCATCAACATACTGTGATATAAAAAGACAATTTTAAAATAGGTTGGTATTTTTAAAAAGAAAAACAAAGTGGCAAAATGCAATAGATGGTCCATATATTGAACAGGGCTCTCTGAATCTGTTAACAAATTACCCATCTAATAAAACTTATGCAACAGATCGATAATCTGTTGCAATAGATGAACTACCAGCTGCACCAGAATACCAGTTGCTGCAATAGATGACATATTTGTTATGTAGCTTCTTCTTCATGGAGTAAATTAGAAGTCTAGGCTAGGAAAAATAAACTTACTGTGTCCATGTACCATACATCCATATCTTTCATGGTGAAGATTTTTGTGCATTGCTTGGAATTTATGTACTTTCCTAGAACAACCTTCTATTTGGCTTCCATTTTTTCGTATATGTTCACCTTCTTTAATGGTCCCTGAACTTCATCAACTTTTGGGGAAGGAGGAGTTGCAATTTTTTTGGTTTCATAATTGAGAGTATATGTCTAATTGCTTTTTTCTTCTTCTTCCTAACCTCCACTATAGGAGTGTATGGCTCACTCACCTTTTTGGATGGTATGACAACCCTCTTGGATTTTAATTCTTCCACAAAATTAGCGAGGGTATCTATTTTTTCAAAGAGTTTATCCTATCTGTCCATGCACTCTTTGCATTTGCAATAAGAACATAAGGGTGAAAATGGGTGAGAAGGACCACTATAAGGGGTTGAGAAGGACCACTATAAGGGGTGATTTCAAGCATATTTATATTTTATTGAGCATCAACATATTCATAATCATGACTGGAATAAATCAAAATCAGTATGGTTGTCACCAATATCAACAATTCCACCAGTAACACCCCAGAAGCAACAACCGAATCTGTTGCAGTAGGTTGGTCATGAAGAGCTTCAACATGAGACTGACCTTGCCTAACTACTCTTTCTATGGTTGTTGCTCCAGCTAATTTCTTCTTTATTAAATCCATCATTGGTTCTGTAATTATATCAACAAGACCTAGAGTAATAAAATAAGTCATACTCAACTCTTGTTGACTAGGGATGATCTATGAATGCACAACCTAAAATAAGGGTAGATACATTTAAATCAAATAATAATATACATTCAGTTTGGTAATATATTAACACAAAAAACATATCCAACAGGTAATCTTTATGTTGCAATAGACGATTCATATGTGGTAACAAATTAACCATCTGTTGCATAAGTTGTAGTATATGGGTAATCTATTAAGTCAGGTTGATAGAACCAAAATAGATGGGTAATCTATTGCAAAAAATAATTATCTATCATAATATATTACCAATCTGTACACTAGATGGGTGATCTATTAAGATAAATTACAACAGATGATCCATCTATATAACATATAAATCATCTATTTCAATATCTTTCTTTGAGTCAATATTTTACTTTACTTGAAAGAAGACTTACTGCATCATCTAGAGGGTTAAACAGATCAACCTCCTTAATTCTTGTGTTTCTCTTTTTAGCTAACCACCTAAGGATCCTTGGATGAAAAACCTCATTCAGGTAATCCTTGACCTACTTTTGGAGGGGGGGGAGGGGGGGAGGGAGCAGATTCAAATGCCCAAGCCTAAAATATGTAAACAAGAAGAAAAACAAAAAAAGTCATAATAATTATTTAATATAAACTAATGCAAGAGTAAATAAATAGTGATTAAATTTACCATGAAAGCACAAGAAAAGTCATACAAGGTGATCATATTTGGGGATAGCTTTGTCAATAAATATTTGATGGTCAACTTGTAGCTGTCATATCCCCAGGGATAATTATTAAATTTCTTAAAATCCTCAGCAAGTTCTAATAAATCATCTTCTATGACTTTGTAGATAATTCTTGCCAATATAACAGAATGGACAAACCAAACTAAGCATAATTGATCCTTATACTTCTTTGGTATAGCTTTATCTTTGAGATCTTCTAACAACATCATGGCTCTGTAGCCACGTCCAGCAATGTCCAACAACCCATCTATTTTTTTCTTGTTTTTGTTGGTGGCCGCTTGGACAATGTCTTATCTTTATTTGATGGTGGTAGTTTGGGTATTCCGCTTGCCTTGAACTTTTTTAGGGGTGTTTCCTTAATGAGAGATTTTTTTTGGGCGATCGCATCCCAAGTCTGTCACTATGGTAAACTCTTTCATGCCAAAATAAATGGGCATGCCACAATAGTTGATTAAGATTTCATCTATCTTTTGGCACCCTTTATTCAAATCTTTATCTTCTACTATATACTTGATCCTGTGGTCGAGAAGACCATACATCATGCTTATTTGGAAACAAACATTGTTGTCCTCAGGCAGCTTAAGAAAGTGTCCAAAGCAGCACTTTTTAAAAAAATTCCTCTAGTTTATCCTTCTTCATAGTATTTCTAAATTCATCAAAAGGTTTCCCCAACTGAGATTTAACTAAAAAATCGCCAGTTAGTTCTGTAGGGTTATCTATCAGTATCTTAACTTGAAACCTGTCAATACTAATACTTTTGACAGGATCATGCTTGGAATTCAATATTAATTCATGCCCGATTGGTGATGCATTATAATAATGTTGATCATCATCATCTTTCTTACTTTCCACTTCCTCATATTTTTGTTTATCTTCTTTCTTCCTCCTCCCTACTTTTATTTTCTTCACTAGCCTCCACATACCATTCTCCACCTCCCTCAGTATCATTTTTATAACTTTCCTCAAGTTTACTTTTCCTTGACTGAGATTTTTCAGGAAGTTCCTCCAAATCCACTTGTACTCTAGACTTTTTCTTTTCTTTTGGGAGACATCTTTTACCTACAAACAAGATACAAAACAACAATATATTACAATTAATGTCTGCATAATTTATAAAAAAAGGTAAGACAAAATTCAATAAATTTTTATATGCCATATTACTAAATAAAATATTCCAACAGATAACCCATCAGATAGAACAGATGAATTATCTATTACAACAAATGCACCATCTATTGCAATAGATGAACAACCTGTTAGGGGAGATCAAACCAGTATTGCTACTGGTTTGTTTTATGCCAACAGCTAAAACATTTGTTCCAACAGATATAGAATCCGTTTGAAGACCCATTTTAATATCTCCCAACAGATGTTCTACCTGTTACAACAGATGGACCACCAACACCAATACCACCACCACTGCCAACACAAACACCATTAATACCATTTATACAAACACCACCAAAACTTTAATACCCTGTACTTTTCTTAGCTTAGTTCAGCTCCTAATTGTATGCATAAGAGGCTTTAAGCCTGAAAATTTCACTAAGTGTTGGGTACTTAGTATTATTTTTGTCCTCTTAACTTCAAGGATTTTTAAACTAGTCTTACCGACCCTGAGATGTCGGTGTTTGAGTTAATTCATGTTCAGGGGTGTAAAGAGCTTATGAAGTTTTGGATTTTTTGGATGAGGATTGGGTATTGTTTGGATTTCAATTCAAGAACCTCACCGTGATATTGGCGCATCGGGGTGGGTATAGCGGTGAGCTCTTCATCGCATCGTGGTGAAGCTTTATTTCGTATTCTTATTGCAAATTTAATTCTCTGAGGGGTAATTGAGTCTTTTTTCCCTCAATCCAATTGGTCAAAAAATGAATTAAAATATTGGTGAGGGTATTATTTGACCATTTTCTAAAATTCTCCTCTCAAAGAAACCCTATCATCCCTCAAGTTAATCAAACACAATTACCTCCTCTTCAAGAAAACCAACAAATCAAGTTCGCAAATCCAAGAACCTTCAAAGATGCTTAAATATTGTGTTTCTCTTTCAATCTTAAGGATTTAAGATACGTGCGATGTTCATCCATGGGCCCTTTTCACCCAAGGAGTCCAAGAATCCCCTTTGGATATCAAATTATGATTTCTTACATATTTATGATGAATTGTCTCCATGAAGTTATTATTTATTTTGATTAAAAGTTATGTTACAAGTATTTTTGATAGAATGATCCCTTATATGATTTGAGTATTGAAATCCTCATGTGAAATCCCTAATACATGGTTTTAGTATTGTACCTATATTTTTAATCACATGCTTTACCCATTTTCATGCTTAAATTCATGACTCCCATGCGTTTGATGAAATGTCTAAATGTTAGGTTTTGAGAAATGATCTTTTATTATAGTTTTTAAAACTTTATATATTTTTATTGTTAATTCATTCAGTGTTGGGGGTTATGAACACCCGATACTTATCTGTTTACATAAGTTCAGTATCTTCAAAATGATTTCAAATAAACCATGAGCTTTGTATTTCAGTTAGTATCATAATCAATTATTTTCTCAGTTAAGCTTAGTTCAGTCCAGTAATCAGTGTCATTCAGTTGGGAGTAGTATTTAGCATAGAGCGAACCCAGGGATGAGGGCTCATCTGCCAGTAGAGTGTGTGACCTTTAGTAGCAGTCCCTTGGTTCCAGAACTACATAGCCGACATAGATTAGAGATATCAACCTGCCAGTAGAGGGTTGATAAAGTGTTTACCAGCTGTATAGGGTAACATATATCTCATTAGAGCACCTTCCAAATAAGAGCGACTCATTAGTCCTTCATGATATTAGTTTAGTGGATCCATACATCCATTATTAGTACCCGTGGCACGGTACTGACACCCTTAAACTTGGGGTTACAAGTTGGACTCCACTTATCTCAAATAGGGGCATGTCGATTAGATGATACTTCCCACAATCTCAGTTCAATATTCCATATAGAATTTAGTTCAGGTTTTCTTGGCCATAACATACAGTTCATCGGTTATTCAGTTACCAAATTTTAGCATTTTAGTTTACAGACTATTTTAGTATCGTGTTATATGCCTTGTCCTACATTCTCAGATTTTATAGCCTTCACGAATTTATGCATCAGTTATCTCATGCTATTCAGTCAGTCATTATTTCATACACATGAACCTATGTATTTCAGCCTAACCTTATCTCATATACCAATACATTCCAATTACCGATCACATACTTTTCTTTGTGCTATGATGTCTTAATTCATTGGTTCGGATGCTCAATTTACTGACTGCGCTTAGATAGTTCATCTTATCAGCAACAACAATTGTGGTGAGTCCTATGCGTCGAGGACTTGTTATGTTATTTCAGTATTTCCATATTCTTTTTTAGTTAGTTTAGTTTGAAGTTAGTTAGGGCCTATCCCATCAACTCTTGAGTTAGTTTAGAGGCTTTCAGATGTTTTAATCATTCAGACAGTTAATCAATTTATCAATAGTTTGATCATTCTTTTCAGTATATCATCAGACATTCAGACTTATAATTTATATAGTATTTTTAGTATTTGAACCTTATGGTTTTTTTAGTTGTTTTCGCTTATTTTTATTATTAGTATATTATTCAGTGCTCACAACAGGTACCATCTCAAGGGTTAGCTTATGGTCACTTATGACCGTAAGCACCATTGTTGCGACTAGGGGGTAGACTTGGGTTGTGATAAAACTTGGTATCAACGCCTAAAGTTTTACAGTGTCCTAGGGAGTACTAAAGCTGTGTTGAGTAGAGTCTTGTATATGGGTGTGAAGTGCGCCACACTTATGGATAAGAGTCTACAAGATATTTTAGGAAAAGTTTCCTTTCTTTAAGTATTCAGGTCGTATGAAGGAGCAAGAGCTCTATTTATATTTTTTTCTAATCCATCCTATATTCCATTACAGAAAATGCCTCCTAAAAAGAATAATGTAAGAAGGAATGGGAATCAGACCATACTTCTGCCTGTTCAAAAAGATCCCCTGAATGAGCATATCTCTCATCCCGAGTTTAAAGTTGCCTTTACTACTTTAGCTCATTCAATAGCTGCTCAAAATAATTAGTAGGTTTTTGCCCCAGCTAATCCAGTGCAAATACAGCTACAAATAGGATTCGACATTACACCTGAATAAATCCCTTTTTATTTTTGAGATCCAAGTTTGAGGAGGATCTACAAGAGTTTTTTGATATGGTTCAGTAGGTGACTGATATCATGGGTGTCACTTCAAGTGAGACTGTAGAGTTGGCTGCATACCAGTAGTAGGGTGTAGCTTATACGTGGTATAAGTAGTTGAAGAAGGATAAGGTTGTTGAGGTAGAGCCTATAGAGTGGGAGAAGTTTGCCATAGCCTATTTAGATCAGTTCTTTCTATTGGAGTTGAGGGAAGCTAAGGTCCAGGAGTTCATTAATTAGAATTAGGGTAGTATGAGTATAAAGGAATACTTGCTTAAGTTCACTTAGTTCGCAAGGTATGCTCATTTGATGGTGGCTAATAATAGGTCTACAATGAGTAAGTTTATGTCTGGTATATATGATAATATGGTCAAAGAGTGTAGAACTGCTATGTTGATTAAAGAGATGGACATATCTAGGCTTATTATCGACGATCAATAGATTAAGGAATAGAAGCTTAAGAAGAAAAAGAGAGAGAATAAGAAGACCAGAATAGACAACTTTAATTTTTCTCATCCTAGGTCAGATGGTGGTAACCGTTCTTAGTTCCACAAAATTTTTTTAGCCCCAGCTCCATCTTCATCTAATGCGCTAGTGCCAAAGTTTTGAAATATCAATCGGGATAGAGCGCTAGGCTCCAAGTCCTAGGGTAGTATGAACAATATTTGTACTAATCCTTTTAGCTAGAAATATGGTAAAAATCATCAGGGTGTGTGTAGAGTCGGCAGTGATGTGTGTTTTGGATATGGCAAGCCAGGATACAGAGTAAGAGATTTCCTAAAGAGTGGTCAACAAGGTCAGTCCAATCATCCTCTAGTTCCATCTGGTCGCTCGACTCAGCATGGTGTCGCATCCAGTGGAACCAATGGTTAGTGCCATAATAGATTGTATGCACTCTAGTCTCATCATGATCAGGAAAGCTCTCTTGATATGGTTACAGGTATGTTACAATTCATTCATCTTCATGTTTATTCTTTGTTAGATCCCGAAGCTTAACTTTCTTTTGTAACCTCCTATATACCTATCAATTTCGATGTTGGTCCAAAAAATTTAGTAGATCCGTTCTTAGTGTCTACCCTAGTGGATAAATCTATCATAGCCAGATGGGTGTACAAAAATTTTCCGGTCATAGTATCTCAGAAAATCACTTCAGTAGATCTTATAGAGTTTGAGATAACTGATTTTGATGTCATTCTCGGCATAGATTGGCTCCACTCATTCTATGCTTCATTGACTGTAGAAATAGAGTCATTTAGTTTCATTTTCCCAATGAACCAGTTATTGAATAGATAGGTAGTACTTCAATGCTTAGAGGTCAGTTTTTTTATATCTTAGAGTAAGTGATATCCAAAGGGTGAATGTACCATCTTGTTTGAGCCAAAGACTCTAATTTTGAGATTTAAAGTCTCTAGTCAGTTTCAGTATTAAGGGAATTTCCAGATGTGTTCCCTGAAGATCTTCCTGAAATTTGTCCCAAAAGGGAAATTGACTTTGAAATAGATCTCCTTCTAGATACCCAGCCTATCTCTATTCTTCAGTATAGAATGGCTCCAGTTGAGCTTAGGGAATTGAAAGAACAGTTTGAAGATATCTTATATAAGGGATTCATTAGGCCTCGTATTTCCTCATGGGGCGCTCCAGTCCTTTTTATGCGTAAGAAATATAGTTCTCTCAGAATGTGCATCGATTACTGTCAGTTGAACAAAGTCACAATCAAGAATAAATATCCACTCCTCAGGATTAATGACTTGTTCAACCTACTTCAGGGTGCCAGTTATTTCTCTAAGATAGACCTCAGATCCGGCTATCATCAGATCAGAGTCAGAGAATGTGACGTTCTAAAAATAGCTTTTAGAACTTGGTATAGTCACTTTGAATTTCTAGTTATGTCTTTTGGAATAGTAAATACCCAGTAGCTTTCATTGACTTAATGAACAGAGTGTTCAAGAAGTTCTTGGACATATTCGTCATAGTCTTCATTGATGATATTCATATCTACTCCCGTAGTGAAATGATCATGCATTCCATCTTAGAATCATATTGGAGACTCTTAGGGCCCATCAATTATTTGCCAAATTTAGTAAGTGCAATTTTTGGCTAAGATCAGTAGCTTTCCTTGCCATATTATTTTCGGTGATGGAATTAGAGTTGACCCTCAAAAGACTGAAGCAGTGAGAAACTGGACTAGACCCATCTCTCCATCAGATATTAGAAGCTTCTTAGGTTTGGCTAGCTATTACAGATAGTTTGTTGAAGGGTTTTCTTTTATTGTATCCCATGTCTCGATTGACTCAGAAGAAAGTCAAATTTTAGTGGTCAGATTCTTGTGAAAAGAGTTTTTAGGAGTTGAAGACTTATCTCACCTCAGCCCTAGTCTTGACCTTGCCACTTAGTTCAGAGAAATTTGTTGTTTATTATGGTGCTTTCAAAGTTGGTCTTGGTTTTGTATTGATAGAGAGAGGAAAGGTTATAACCTATGTCTCTAGATAGCTTAAACCCCATAAAAAGAATTACCATACCCATTATCTTGAGTTAGTAGTTGTGGTGTTTTCCTTGAAAATTTGGTGGCATTATCTCTATGGAGTTCATGTTGATGTGTTCATGGATAACAAAATTTGTAGTATGTGTTCTCACAGAAAGATTTAAATCTTTGTTAGATATTGTAGTTGTTAAAGGATTATGATATGAGTGTGTTGTATCATCCGAGCAAGGCCAATGTAGTGGTAGATGCCCTTAATAGATTGTCTATGGGTAGTGTTTCTCATGTTGAGAATGATAAGAAAAGGTTAGCTCAGGAGGTTCATCAGCTTGCTAGATTAGGTGTTAGGTTGGTTGATTCAGCTGAGGGTATTGTATGGGTTCAGAATGGTTTGAACTCTTCTTTGGGTTCTGAAGTGAAGGAAAAGCAAGATAGGGATTCTAGCTTGGTTAAGTTAAAGGAATAAGTTAGAGATCAGAAAGTAGAGGTTCTCTCCAAAAGGGGAGATGGTGTGTTGCAATGTCAGGGTAGACTGTGTATGTTGTGTGTGTATGTTTCGAGACGGAGAATCCTTGTAGAATCACATAGTACGCATTATTCTATTCACACAAGAGCCACTAAGATGTACCATGATTTGCGAGAAATCTATTGGTAGGGTGGTATGAAGAGGGATATTACAGAGTTTGTAGCTAAGTGTTCTAACTGTCAGTGGGTTAAAGTTGAACAACCAAAGGCCTAGTGGTACAATGCAGGAGTTGAACATTCCTACTTGAAAGGGAAGAGGTGAACATGGATTTTGTGATGGGTTTTCCTCTTTTGCGTTGTCAGCATGATTCGATATGGGTTATTATAGATAGAATGACCATATCAGCCCATTTGATTCCAGTTCATACTTTTTTTTCAGCCGAGTATTATGCCAAGCTTTATATTAGAGAGTTGGTTAGGTTGCATGGAGTCCCATTGTCTATTATTTCAGATAGAGGTACTCAGTACAACTTTTCATCCTTAGACAGACGGCCAGGCAGAGAGGACCATTCAGACCCTAAAAGATATGTTGAGGGTATGTGTTCTTGACTTTAAGGGTAGTTGGGATGATCACCTGTCTTTGATCGAGTTTGCCTACGGTAACAGTTATCACTCTAGTATTCAGATCTCCACATTTGAGGATCTCTATAGGAGGAGATATAAATCTCCTATTGGTTAGTTTGAGGAAGGTGAGGCCGCGTTGATAGGGACTGATTTAGTGTTTGATAAGATAGAGAAAGTTCAGTTAATCAGGGAGAGACTGAAGACAACCCAAAGCCATTAGATATCCTATGCAGATGTAAGGAGAAGAGACCTTGACTTTGAGGTTGGTGATTCATTCAATTTGAAAATCTCCCCCATGAAGGAGGTGAAGAGATTTGGCTATAAAGGGAATCTCAGTCCCTAATATGTTTGCCCTTACAAAATTTTGAGTCATTTTGGAAAGGTATCTTATGAACTTGAGTTGCCTGCAGATTTGGCATCAATGCATCCAATGTTTCATATTTCTCTGTTAAAAAAAGTATGAACTAGCAAGAAATGGGCTGATTTGGACTCTATGGTTAGAGGATTTTGCCAAGCTCTATAATTTGATATCAAAAGGGGATTATTGGACTCCATGGGTGAAAAGGGCTGATTTGGCTCCCTCAATGGACTGATTCTGCCAAAGCAATTTGACCAAGGGAACTTCGTTGTTCCTCAGGCTTTGAATCTGATGATCAAGGATCTCGACTGAGATTTCTTATGATGAATGACCAAATTATCCCTTTTAACTCATGGAGTCCAAGAATCCCTTTCTGATATCAAATTATGAGTTATTACATGTTTATGATGAATTGTCTCCATGAAGTTGTTATTTATTTTGATTACAAGTTATGTTACAAGTGTTTTTTGATGGAATGAGCCCTTATGTGATTTGAGTATTGAAATCCTCATGTTAAATCCCAAATTTATGGTTTTAGTATTGTAACTATGCTTTTAATCATATGCTTTACCCATTCCCATGCTTAAATTCATAACTCCCATTTGTTTGATGAGATGTCTAAATGTTGGGTTTTGAGAAATGATCCTTTGTTATGATTTTTAAAGCTTCATATGTCCTTATTGTTATTTTCATTCAATGCTGGAGGGTTACAAACACCCGATACTTAGCTATTTACATAATTTTAGCATCTTCAGAATGATTTTAGATAAACCACGAGCGTTTTCAATCAGTAAGTATAATGATCTGTTGTTTGCTCAGTTAAGCTTAGTTCAGCCTAATAATCAGTGTCATTCAGTTAGGAGTAGGATTTAGCACCAAACGAACCCAGGGATAGAGGCCCACTGCCAGTAGAGGGTGTGACCTTTAGTGGCAGTCCCTTGGTTTAGGAACTACGTTGCCAGCAGAGGTTAGAGATATCAACCTGCCAGTTGAGGGTTGATAAAGTGTTGACTTGCTAGTTTAGGGTAACACATATCACATTAGAGCACCTACCAGATGAGGCTGACTAATGAGTCCATTAGGACATTAGTTTAGTGGATCCACACAACCATTGTTAGTACCCATGGCACGGTGCTGATACCCTTTTAACTGGGGTTACATGTTAGACCCCACTTATATCAGATTTGGCCATATCGATTTGATGATACCTCCCACTGTCTTAGTTTAGTATTCAATACAGAATTTAGTTTAGGTTTGCTTGACCATAACATACAGTTCATAAGTTATTCAGTTACTAGATTTCAGTATTTCAGTTTATAAACTATTTCAGTATCATGTTATATGCTTGGTCCTGCATACTCAGATTTTACAGCCTTCACGTATTTATTCATTAGTTATCGCATGCTATTCAATCAGTCATTATTTCATGCACATGAACCTATGCGTTTTAGCCTAACCTCATTTCATATACCAGTATATTCCAAGTACTAATCGCATACTTTTATTCATGCTATTATGTCTTATATCATAGGTTCAGACTCTCAGTTTTCTGACCGCGCTTAGACAGTTTATCTTATCAGCAGCAGCAGTTGCGGTGAGTCTTCATATATCGAGGACCTATTATGTTATTTCAGTATTTCCGCATTTCTTTTTAGTTAGTTCAGTTTGGAGTTAGTTGGGGTCTGTCCCATCAACTCTCCAGTTAGTTTAGAGGCTTTCAGATGTTTTCGTCATTCAGTTAGTTAGTTTATTGTTTTTTAATCATTCTTTTCAGTATGTCATCAGATGTTCAGACTTATTATTTAAATCATATTTTCAGTATTTGAACCTTATGTCTTTATTTAGTTGTTTCCACACATGTTCATTATCATTATATTATTCAGTGCTCACAGCAGGTACCAACTCATAGGTTAGCTTGTGGTCACTTGTGACTGTAAGCACCGTTGTTGCGACTAGGGGGTAGCCTCGGGTCGTGACAAACACCAAAATCAACACCAACACCAACATTACTAACACGACCAACACCATCAATACCAACAACACGATCAATACCAACACCACCAACACCAATAACACCAATACCAATACCAATGCCACTAGCAGCACCACCACCACCAACACCACCAATATCAACACCAATACCAAAACCAACACCAAAACCACCAATACCAACACTACCACCAACACCAATACCAATACCAATGACACCAACACCACCAACACCAATACCAATACCGACACCACCACCACCATCAATACCAATACCACCACCAACAAAACCAACACCAATACCAACACTACCACCAATAACACCACCAATACAATACCACAAACACCACCAGCAGTACCAACACCACGAATACCACCACTAACACCAATACTAATACCAATACCATCACCACCACCACCACTAACACCAATACTAATACCAATACCATCACCACCACCACCACCACACCACCACCAAAGACACTAATACCAACACCACCAACACCATTACCAATACCACCAATGCCAACGCTAGCGCCACCACCACTAGACCATCCAAAAATACCACAACAGTCAGCAAAATACTACACTAAAACTAAGGTTTTCTCGAGTTCTTCCTACGTTTTTAGCATCAAAACTCAAAATTGTTAACCCATTCTGCAAAGTAATACAACTAAAAGTATTCTTTTTCATCATTTACTAAAAAGCCCTAATTTTTAGGAAAAAAATGTAGAAATCTTCTCGAGCTCCATTACCTATGAAGAGAGAGAATATGATGGATACAACCAAGAAAAAAGTTAAAAATAACAACTATGTAGCTAGAAATGGGAAGAGAATTAATCTATTGTTAAGGGTTGAGTAATATGTTGAGTAGTGGTTGTTTGTATTGTTGAGAGAGAAAGAAAAGAGAGAGAACACAAGATTTAAAATGATGACACATTTTTTCCGCAAATGGATGATTTGTATGGGTAGATTTGAATTTTGAAAAAGAATGAAAAGTTTTAAAAATGTTAATTTAGTCCGAATTGAACTTACTTAATATTTTAAAAGAAATAAATTCTAATCTTTTCATAATAAATTGTAATAATTTCACTCTAATTAATAACATTAATGAATTTAATATTAACTTAACAATAGTTTAATATGAATGATTTCAATTCAAATTGATGAATTGATGACTCCTGTCAGAACGAATGGAATACCAACATCATGAAATTGCAACGACTCAATTGGAGTTGTAGTTAAATCAATTTAGATATTTCAAGCAATGACTTGATATGAATCATTTTAGCTCAAATTGATCAATTGATTACTCTTGTCAGGACGATGCAATACCAACATGATGCAATTGCAATAACTCAATTGAAATTGTAGTTGATCCTATCAACACATCCCTAATTGTACCTAAATCAAATTAGATATTTCAAGCAATGTCTTGATATGAATCATTTTAATTCAATTTGATCAAATGATGACTTCTGTCAAGACGAATGCAACACCAACATCTTGCAATAGCAACAACTCAATTAAAATTGTAGTTAAACTTATCAACTCATCAATATTTCTAGCTAAATAAATTTAGATATTTCACACAATGGCTTGATAAGAATCATTTCAACTAAATTGATTAACCGATGACTCCTGTTAGGATGAACGCAATACCAACATCATGCAATAGCAACGACTCAACTAAAATTATAGTTGAACCTATCAACAAATCCCTAATTTTAGCTAAATAAATTTAGATATTTTAAATAATGGCTTGATATCAATCATTTCAACTCAATTTTATAAATTGATAACTCTATTCACGATGAACGCAGTACTACCATCATGCAATTGCAATGACTCAATTAAAATTATAGTTGAACCTATCAAATCATCCCAAATTCTAGCTAAATCAATTTAGATATTTCAAAAAATGGCTTTATATGAATCATTTAACCACAATTTGATCTATTGATGCCTCATGTCAAGACGAACGCAATACAAACACCATGCAATAGCAACATCAATTAAAATTATAGTGGAAAGTATCAATCTATATTTAATTCTAGATAAATAAATTAAGATATTTCAAACAATGGCTTGATATGATTCATTTTAACTCAAATTTTTAAACAGATTGCTCCTATCAAGATGAACGCAATACCAGCATCATATAATAGCAAAGACTCAATTAAAATTATAGTTGAACTATTAACCCATCCCTAATTATATCTAAATCAATTTAAATATTTCAAATAGTGTCTTGATATGAATCGTTTCAACTTAATTTGCTCAATTGATTACTTCTGTCAAGACGAATGCAATACCAACATCATGCAATTGCAACGACTCAATTGAAATTATAGTTGAACCTATCAAACCATCCCTAATTCTTACAAAATTATTTATATATTTATAATAATGGTTGCATATGAATTGTTTCAACTCAATTTGATCAATTGATGACTCATGTTAGGATGAACGTAATACAAACATTATGCAATAACAATGACTCAATTGAAATTTTAGTTGAACGTATAAACCCATACTTAATTATAGCTAAATCAATTTAGATATTTCAAAAAATGGCTTGATATGAATCATTTCAACTCAAATTCATCAATTGATGACTCATGACAAGACGAACGTAATACAAACATCATGCAATAGTAATGGCTCAATTGAAATTATAGTTAAACGTATCAACCCATACCTAATTTTAGCTAAATCAATTTAGATATTTTAAAAAATGGCTAGATATAAATCGTTTCAACTCAATTTGATCAATTGATAACTCCTATCAGGATGAATGCAATACCAACATCATGCAATTGTAATGACTCAATTAAAATTATTTTTAAACCTATCAAACCATCCATAATTTTAGATAAATTAGCGTAGATATTTCAAACAATGGCTTGATAGGAATCATTTCAACTCAATTTGATCAATTGATGACTCATATCAGGACGAATGCAATTCAAACGTCATGCAGTAGCAAAGACTCAATTGAAATTGTAGTTGAACTTATCAACCCATACCTAATTCTAGCTAAATAAATTTATATATTTCAAACAATGTCTTGAAATGAATTATTTCAACTCAAATTGACCAACTAATGACTCGTGTTAGGACAAACGCAATACCAACATCATGCAATGGCAACTACTCAATTAAAATTATAGTTGAACCTATCAACCCATCCATAATTCTATTTAAATCAATTTAGATATTTCAAACAAGGGCTTGATATGAATCATTCAAACTCAATTTGATCAAGTAATGACTCATGTCAGGACGAATGCAATACCAACATCATGCAAGTGAAATGACTTAATTGAAATTATAGTCGAATCTATCAACCCATCCCTAATTCTAGCTAAACCAATTTAGATCTTTTTGAATAATGACTTGATATGATTAAATAGAGAACTAACCTATTACAACAGATGAGATGTCTGTTGTAAATTATCATACAATCATAGTGTAATGCCCTGAGACAACACCCTGGGTGCCACACGATGCCTACGCACTGTGTCGATGGTATGATATGATGCCACACGATGCCACATCATTTGAGTCATGTTGATAGCCAATGCAATGCATCCTGATCGCGTTGGCTTGCTGTTTTGGTCATCCAAACATGACTCAAATGATGTTCAAAAATTCCAAAATTCACTCGAGATGATCTAAAGATAGCTCTGATCATGAATCAATTTAAAAATTGATAATCAAAGATTGAAAAGATCAAAAATAAAACCATTGAAATATCAAGGCCAAAAATGAGACTAAGTGTCAACACTTAGCTGAAATTTTCTAAGTCTAGGACCTCTTTTGGCATTCTATAAAGGACTGAAATGGGTTAGGACTTTCCGTGGTCTTACACATAGACATCTAACAAAAAAATATGTTCAACCTATTTCAACAAAGGACTTATCTATTAGTCATTATCAAATAGATAATGTTATCTGTTGCAACAGATGACTTATCTGTTGAAAATTATCAAATAGATAATGACATCTATTACAACAGATGACTTATCTATTGGAAATTAACAAATAGATGTTGCCATCTATTGTGAAAGCTGACTGATCTGATGGGTATTTTCAAACAGATATAGACATTTGTTGCAACATATGACTTATATATTTTTTTTTAATTTTAAAGCAATTTTCTATCTAAAATAAATAAAAATATGAAGGCGGTAAAAAGCTTTGCTGGATAACTCAAAAATACCTCCATGGACTGTCTTATCTTATATTTTTAATGTCACTGTCATAGCCTCCTCGTTCTCCTCAAAGTAATTCACCACTATAAATTATTAACAAATATTTTAAACCCATCTCGAGAAATCTCATCTCCTTCTACCACAAAATAATTCATCTCTCTTCTTTCTCTTTCTCTCTTCTTTAGGATAATCCCAATCGTCTCCTTTTTTTCTCTCTTTTCTCTCCTTTTTTGCCTAAGGATCCTTTTGGATCTCAACCAATCAATTTCTTTTCTCGACTGAAATTGGTATTTTGATCCCTTTTCTTTTGATATTCAAGTATGGTTCACTATTAGATCTACGCTCTCTACTATTATTCTTGCCTTCTTATCTTCTTCTTTGCTTGTTTCATCAAATTTATCATGTTTTCTATGATGAAAATTGAAATTGTGAATATCATATATTTACATTGGTTATTTAAATTAGTTATTTACATCTTTTATTTTTATTTATCTATCCATTATCCATATCCTATTTATTGAGATAATTGAAGAAAATGTGTCTTTCAGAATGAATGAATCATTGTTTTTATTAAAATATGCAAAAAAACATCTGTCAAGAGACCTTAAAAAGCCTTGTTGATAGTATCGGTTTTTTATATGTTTATTTGTTGCTAATGTTAGTAGTGTTGGTGTTGAAACTGATGAATCATCATCGCTCTTCCAGTAGAATCTCCATCTGTTGCAACTGATGAATCAACTGTTGCAATATCCATCAATTACAACAGTCGGAGCACCTTTTAGAAGAGATCAAACTAGTAGCAAGGCTGGTTTGATTTCTTACAATAGATGATCCATCTGTTGTAATATGTCAGTCACCAATTGCAACAAATGGGTCACTAGATGCAATAGTGGGTTATCTATTGAACAAATGGTGGATCTGTTGCAATAAGTGGGTCATCTGTTGAACAGATGGTGAATCTGTTGCAATAAATAGGTCATATATTGTATTTATTGAATTTTGTGTTCTTTCTTTTTTGAAAATTTTGTTGGCATTAATTGTAATTTTATTTGTTTTTCTCTTGTTTGTATATAAAAGATGTTTCCCAAAAGAAAAGAAAGTGAAAGTGGATCAACTTTTTCCCGACCAACATAAAAGGCTAGAGTAAAGATGGGTTTAGAGGAATAATCTGCTTGCAAATAGAACCACTTTATATGTAGGAGGTATGTATTACTGATCATATTATTTTGAAAATACACATAGAGTACACTGATTTTATGAATGATTTTTTTTATCGATTAGGCATTATATTCTAACAAAATATTACATTTGATAGTTAAGATTGATAGGTTCAAATTGATATGGCTGAGGGACAAATAGGTGTAGTCAATATGCTGTTACAGTTTAATGAAGGGTTTGCTAATGTTTATGTGTCAAGTTTGGTGAAGGGACCAAATTTTTGGTGGCAGTGTAAAGATTCAATAGAGATTGGACTGATTTTAAGGGTTCAATGGACTTTTGAAAGGCCTCTGAAGCCTTGCACTGCTGCAAATAAAAATGGGAATCAAGATAGTTATTTCCATGGTCCTAATTTATATGGATGTGTTGCTCGGGTGATAATTATACAACAGAAGGTGCTTGGGAGAATATTTGCGAGGGAAAGGGGAGGTACTGAAGACCATATATCAACTCAGACCTTATTAACAAAGGAATGCAGGGTATCAAGGAACGTGTAGTGAATCAAGCCGATGAAATTGACATAAAAAATGAAAAAATCAAATAAGCTGAAAATATAAAAGTGTATCCAAAAATAAAAATCTGTCAATCAATTTTGAAAACAAAAATGGTAAAGTGGACTGGAGCTGTGTACTTTTCTAGGGAACTGTGACTAGATAGCGTGGCCTGAATAATGACCTACAAAATGTAGGATCAGAACTCTAAGGATGCGGCTTTGCAAGCACCGAGGTGTCATAAGATGGTTTGATAGGAATGAAACTTAAATCAATAACTCTTGAAGTAAAAATAAGGGATCAAGACAAGGTGGCAATTTCTGATATAAACTTTTATTCCAGGCCTTCTGCTTGTGGTTCTGATCAAGTCAAAGGCAGTGGAAACAAAAAGGCATGGGATTTCTACCCAACTTCAGACCTTTTTGTTTCTACTATCATTGACCTAATAAGAATAAAAAATAGAAGGCATGAGATGCAAGTTAGACTTCAGAAATTGACACCTTGTCTTTTCTTATTTTTACTTCAAGAGTTGTTGGTTTAAGTTTTGTTCCTGACTGATCATCTTACCAATCATCGATGCTCACCAAGCTACTTTCTTAGAGTTATGATCCTGCACTTTGCGGGTCATCATTCAGGCCACGCTAGCTAGCCATAGCTCCCTAGCAAAGTGTCCATCTTCAGTCCCCTTTACCATTTTTCTTTTCAGCAATGATTGACGAATTTTATTTTTTGGATACTCTTTCATATTTGCGTCTCATTCAGTGTTTTCATCTTTCAAGTCAATTTCATTCGCCATATTGGCTAGAAGTTCCTTACTTACTACCCCGTGTCCCTGTGTTTCCTCTTAAAAAATGTTGAGATGACATATGGTCTTCTCCACCTCCCCTTTCCAGCATAGGTATTTTCCCAAACACCTTCTTCTATATAATAGTCTTCTCGAGCATCCCATACATATAAATTTGGATCAGGGGAATTTCGATTGGTTTTTCATTCTTGGTTGCTGCAGTGAAAGGCTCTGAAGGCCTTCTCAAAGTTCATTGCACCATTATAATTAGTCCAATCACTAATGAATCTCTATACTGCCATCAAATATTGATCCCTTATAAAAACTTGTTGCATAAACATAAGCAAAACCATCATTAAATTGTAACAGGGTATCGACACCATCTTCTTAGAACCTTTTGGACTTATCAGTTCACACCTATCAAACTTAACTATAAAATGCAGGATTTTGTTTGAAGGTTCAATGCCTAATCGGTAAAAAACTGCATCCATAAATTATTATACTTTATGTGTGTTGTCATGATAACCTGATCAGTAATACATAACTCTCACGCATGAAAGTGGATCCATCCATCTGCACACACCTAGTTCTTCCTATCCCATCAATGTCAAATAGTGTTTAATCTTTAGTTCCCATCATGAAGTAGTGTACAAAACTACGAAGGCTCAAAGGGTAACCATCTTGAAAGTCAAAGGACTACATGTCCGTCAAGAAAAAACAAGTGCTACGTATGTAATGCACCATTATCATTGTAATAGTAAACTTGTATTGTTGTTTGATATGGACTTTGATAATTTTAACTCATTTTGGAGATGTAAATGTTATTATTTATTATACAAAACATATTTTTAATAACTTGTGCATCAATAAAAAGAGGTAACCAAATAGGAACTAAATAAGACTGACTACAAAAAATATATTCAGCAGATTACCCATATGTTGCAACAGGTGGACATTGGCTGGAAGAAAATAATACATTTCATCAGACTGCATTGCATTTAAGCAACAGATGACCAATATGTTACAATAGATGGGTCATCTATTGGAAAAAACTAAAAACCCTTTTCTTGCAACAGATGGCATATCTGTTGCAACAGGTCTACTGGAAGAACATAATACAGTTCTTGCCATTGGTTTGTATTCTTTAAACAGATGATAAATCTGTTTCAATAGATGGTCCATCTATTGAAAAACTGAATAAAAATGATTATTAATAAAAAATGGTTACTGAAAGGGTGAAAAGTTAATACTTTTCAATTATTTAATAAAGAAAAATGGTTTGCCAACAAATAATAAGGAAATAAATGATAAACACAATTTAAAACCAAAAAAATGGTTATTTAATTTTAATAACTGATGTTAATATTAAAAAGGCGAAAACTAATTATTTTTACTTTTTTATTTTTAAATCTATCTTTTAATTTAAATAATTACAAAGTCACCAGTTTGAATTAACCAAGATATATGGAGATTATTAAAAGAAGATGGTCCCCCAACAGATGGTCCATCTATCACAACTAATAGATAGCCTGTCTTTTACAACAAATGGATTATTTGTTGCAAAGATGGTATATCTGTTGTGACAGATGGGTTATCTGATGTAACATATGGATCATCTGTTGTCACAACTCAATAAAAACGAATATTATTAAAATAAATGGTTATTGAAAAGGTGAGAAGTCTTCGATTATTTAATTGAGAAAAATGGTTATTCAATTTAAGAACTAATTAATATTAAGAAGCTGAAAAGTCATGACTTGTCACAATAATAAAAAAGTCACCAGCTTGATTTAATTAAGTCCTGACTTTTCACTATAATCAAAAAGTCACCAATTTTAATATAATTAAGAGAGAATGGTCAAATACCCTCCAACCTATAGTCGAAATTCCAACTACACACACAACCTTTCAATTAGACCTATTACCCCCCTTGGTCTATTTTTTTCTATATTTATTACCCCTCCAAATGCTGAGCTGGCAAGAAAGGTGAGAACACCCTCTCTAGGCGCGTTGGTTTAGTCCCAGCAAGTCCAAAATTAAAAGTTCAGTCTTCCAGGTGTATTATACACGTCATTTATTGTTTATTTAATGAATAAATATGGAAAATTACTCTCTCTCTTCCAACGGTCATCTTCCTCCTCTTTATATGACCCATGTCTTTCTCCACCATTTTCCTTCATGTTCCAGCATTTTTTTTCTTTCTTTTCTCTTTCTTTAACTTACTTTTTAGCTTTTAATCCCAATTTGTACTTTGATTCTTGAATTTTATTTTGTAATTTGGTTCAACTATTAATTTAGGGTTTTAATTTGATGAACGATTTTGTTGGAATTCATGAAATGACAAATTCAAAATTGAATAAGCTTTGTATGGATGAAACAGATTCACTGGTCATTGCTATTGTGAGATGGAAACATGGTATTTTGGTTGACTTGCAAACTTCATGGTCGAAGTCAAATCCGGGAAGAAGATTTTGATCTTGCCCCTACTATGGTGTATGTATTTTGCATTGTATTTTGCTGTCAATTTATATTCAAATTATGATAATGTCCTGATTTTTAAAAAAAAATTTCAGTCTCAAAATATAATTTTTTTCTATGGAGGGACAAAGAAAAAGTGGATCAAAATATAATTATTTATTTATAAAATTAATTTTAATACCTAAATATATGTTTTAGCATGTAGTAATTATTGATGTTCCGTCTTTTGACGAAATATTTTTGCATTTTTTTCTCGAGAAAATGCATGTTTTTAAGCAACCAAGGTTGCATTTAATGTTGGGTTTTATTGTTTCAAGATAAAGAGCTAGCTGAAGGAAAAGACTTAGAAAATTAGCAGTAAAACACTTCTGACGGTCAAAATGGTCAGCCGTCAGTCTTGCGATGGCCCACCACTTTGGCCGTCAGTGCCAAACAGAACTGGGCTTTCAAGGACCATCAACGAAGGCTAATTTGGTGTACCGTCAAACTTCCGAAGGACCACCACTTTGGCCGTCACTTTGGACGCAGTTTTTGTAATTTCGAATTTCAAATCATTTTTACCTAGGAACATATAAATACCCCATTTTAGATTTTATTAGGCATCTTTTTTGTCCATCTTTTATCTTTTATGAGGGTTTTCCACACTTGAAACATATTGGACGTAGTTTTTCTCTGAGATTCATTTGAGAATTGTAGATCTAGATTCCTTTATCATATTTTCTATTGAATATTGAAGAGCAATAATTGTGACTTTTATAAGTAAATTCTGAATTAATTTATGAATATCTCAATGATTTCTTCTCTTTCTATGATGGAGATGTGTGGCTAAGCTCCCATAACTAGGGTTATAGGAGCCTTGATGTGAATAGCTGATTGGGGGTTGTGAATCTAGTTGATTCCCATGATTAATTGATATTGCATAAACCCTTCTTCACTTTAATGACTTTTATTGGTTGCAAACTTGAAAAGTGAGCCCAAGAACAACACTTGTTTGAATAGAAAAGTATTTTTTGGGAAAAGAAATGGTTTATATAAATCTAAAGGCTTTAACCTTTGGATAAAGGGTAGATGCCTTAACCGGATCAACCCATGTGAGAATATAGTTGAATAAATAATATTTTCCTTAAGTTTGAAAGAATTAAGGGATAAGCTACTCATTTAGGTTGAGAAACTAATGGGTTAAACCATAGATTTCAATTAATCTTGCAATTAGAATTGTTCATTGGGAATTCAAAATAGGTCACAACCCTAGCTGCTTAAGCATCTTGGTAACCATAACTCTAGTTTGACTACTCTTACTGAATTACTATTTGCAATACAATCGATATTTGGATTACTTTTTGTGACAAACATTTGAAAACAATTGTTAAATCAAAACCTCCACTTTACCGTGGAACCCTTGATCAACAGTCTAATAACAACCATAATACTTAGTGAGCACAGTATTCCCTGTGGGATTCAATACCCAACCCAGTTAGGTTCTATACTTGACAGCGACCGCTTACACTTTCTAACGAGAGTTGTAATTTGGGCGTATCAAATTTTATCACCGTTGCCGGGGAATACGGTTGTAAAATAAGTTTGTGTTTGTGTTATTAATTGACCTTTAGTCAAGTTTCCCAAATTTTAATTTATTTGTTGTTTTTGTTTTGTGCAGGGCAGTTATTGTGTATGCTAAGTACACGGAGAACGGATGCACCATTATTACCAGTACATCTGGAACCGTAGTTAATTGGCAGAATAGCAGACCCCAATGATGCTGAAAGACTAGCCGCTCTGGCTAGAACTCAACTTAATCAGCAGAATGACGGCCAACCGGCAGGTCATCCTAATCCTGACAATGATGATTTGGGGGATGTTGATTTGTTAGATCCTATCAACCCAAGGCGTGCAGAGAATGTGGCTTCACTAGTAAAGTGTAATGTAAATAGGAACTGGCCCTTTAGGGCAAGGCAAGAGCGTCAACTGGTGCAGTTTGATCTGAATAATGACGAAGATGGAATGGATGGAGCAGGTGCAACTGGAGCTATCATTCCTCCACCTCTAGAACCTGGAGCTAAATTTAATATTACTAGTACGATGATTCAACTGCTTCATCTAAAGGGGTTGTTCGGTGGTCTTCCCGGAGATGATCCAAACATGCATTTGGTGAACTTTTTCACCTTTTACAAGTCTTTTGATAATCTAGGAGTGGTTCAGACTGCTATCCGTCTGCATTTATTTCCATTGTCTATGTATGGAGAGGAAATACTCTGGCTCAATGGACTGACTCCCGACTCTATAACCAACTGGAGGAAGTTGAAAGAGGCTTTCTTAAAAAGGTTCTTTCCACACTGTAGGAGGGTACAGTTGAGGGATGAAATCAATAACTTTTGACAGCTTCCCACTGAAGCTCTTCATGAGACCTGGGAGAGGTTTAAAAAGAATTTGATTCAATGCCCAAGCCATAACATGATGGATATTCATTTGATGGAGACTCTTTATCGGGCTTTGAACTCTATTACAAAGCCAATTGTGGATAATATTGTAGGAGGGTCGCTTGTTGACCTTACTTTTCTAGTGGCTTTTGAGATGCTTGATCGGATGACCAAACAGAGTAGAGCTTTGTATACAAGGAATTTTGTGGTAGCAAGCCCTACTATGTCTACTAGTATGACTGCAGAGTAATGCAAGAAGGAGGAAAAATGTGACCAGGACATGGCACACTTGAAGACACAAATGATTTGCTGACTAAGCATCTACTGTCTGGAAAAATAGAGAAGGTGAAAGTTGTTGCATCCCAGGGAAGAGTTGACTCTGATTCGAAAGAAGAGGCAAACTATCTAAATAATCAGGGTTTTTTTTGAGGTAATAGCCAAGGAAATCAAGGTCAGAACTATTAAAACAAAGCTAGTTACAAGGATAGAGATCAAGGGAACTGAAAGAGAAAGAATGATAGGAGTGGACTATATATACCACCTGTAAGCAGAGATAATGCTACAACTAGCTCTGGCAAGATATCCATAGAGGACATGATGGAGAAATTATTAAAGAGAGTTGAGGCTACCAACTCTGGGGTGACTACTATTAAGAGTGATTTGTCCTCCATTAGTCAGTTAGTAAACTCACACTCTACTTCTATCAAATAGTTGGAGCAGCAAATGAGCCAACTCTCAGCAGCATTGAATCAGAGAAAGTGAGAAACTTTGCCAAGTGAAATAGTTCAGAACCTTTGAAATAATGGCTTTTACATGGCAATTACCATATGGATTGGTAAGGTATTATCAGGCTCGTTTGTGGGAAAAGCTGTAATTGTAGAGAATATTGAGCATGGAGAAATTTATCCAGTGGAGTATGATAAACTGGATGAGGTTATTGATGATACATCATCCAACCATCAGCAGGTTGGTGAGTTGGAGAAGAGCAAGGAAAAGGACACTGAAGTGGTGGTTACTATGCTCCCAAAACCACTGCCTCTATTCCCCCATCGGTTGAAGAAGAAGGATGACGACTCAAAGTTTGGCAAGTTTATGGCCATGCTTTAGCAGTTGACAATCAATTTACCATTGTTGGAGGCATTGGAGCAAATGCCCGGTTATGCAAAAGTTCATGAAAGACCTTGTCATGAAGAAGCGAACAGTTAGTTATGATATGGTGGAAAATATCCATCATTGTGGTGCTATCTCCACAAGGTCATTGGTGCAGAAGAAGGCAGACCCGGGAGCATTTACTATCCCGTGCACTATTGGGCTTCTTCATTTCACTAAAAGCTCTATGTGATTTGGGAGCCAGTATAAACTTGATGCCTCTTGATGTGTATAAGAAATTGGGTTTGGGGGATCCTACTCCTACAAACACAAGATTAGTTATGTCTGACAGATCTGTGAAGCTGCCCATGGGGATTCTATATGACATATTAGTTAAGGTGGCCAATTTAATATTTCTGGCTGATTTTGTCATTCTCGATTGTGAGGTAGATTTTGAGGTGCTCTTAATCTTAGGTAGAACTTTTCTCACAACCGAGAGTGTACTGATTGATTTGAGGGAAAATGAGCTACTAATCAGGCTGAATGATGAAGTAGTTTGATTCGATGTATGTCAGTCCATGAAATAGCATAAAGATATGAGAGTATTTTCTATTATGAATGTATATTATGAGGAGGACCAAGAAGTGCCTATAGAAGAAAAATTTGCTTTAGAAACTTTAGCTGCTATATTGCTGAATTTTGATCATGATGATATTTAAGATTATGAGGAGATGGTGTGTGCCTTAATGGGATGGGGTCTTATTCATATGCACCCAAAAAGTTGGATTTGGACTTGAAAAATCGTCTAAGTCAACCTGCTAAGCCTTCTATCGAAAATCCACTTATCTTGGAGCTGAAGGAGTTGCCTGGTCATTTAAGGTATGCATTCCTAAGAAGTGGGAATACACTACCTATTATTATTACTGCTGATCTGGGTGAGCAATAGGTGAAATCCCTCATCTCTGTTCTTAAGAGACATAAGAGGGCTATTGGTTGGATAATTGCAAATATCATCGGTATCCCTCATACTATATGTACACATAAGATTCAGGTAGAGAAGGATTGTGTTCCTACTATTAAGCATCAACGTCAACTAAACCCCCTATGTAAGAGGTGGTGAATAAAGAAATCATCAAGTGGCTAGATGCAAGAGTGGTATATCTAATCTCAAATAGTAAGTGGGTGAGTCCTATTCAGTGTATGCCCAAGAAAGGGGGCATGACAGTGGTGGCAAATGAGAAGAATGAGTTGATTCCACTTAGGCCTATTATTAGGTGGAGGGTGTGTATGGATTACATAAAACTCAACTCGTGGACATTGAAAGACCACTTCCCAATGCTTTTTATAGATCAGATGCTTGATGGGTTGGTGGGAAGAGGTTGGTATTGTTTCTTGGATAGTTATTCTAGTTACAACCAGATTTCTATAGCCCCAGAGGATCAGGAGAAAACGACATTCACCTGCCCATATGGTACTTTTGCATTCAAGAGGATGCCATTTGGATTGTGTCATGCACCCGTTATCTTTCAACGGTGCATGATGTCTAGTTTCTTAGATATGGTTGAAGACACCTTAGATGTGTTTATGGATGATTTCTCAGTGGTAGGAGATTCGTTTGAGCTATGTTTGGTAAATCTAAGTAGGGCTTTGTAGCGGTGTAAGGTGTTCGATCTTGTGCTTAATTAGGAGAAATACCATTTTATGGTAAATGAGGGCATTGTTCTCGGACACAAAATTTCAGCAAAGGGGATTAAAGTTGATCGAGCTAAAGTTGAGGTTATAGAGAAGCTTCCACCTCCTATTTCAGTGAAGGGGGTACGTAGTTTCCTTGGTCATGCTGGCTTCTATCAGAAATTTATAAATGACTTCTCAAAGATTACAAACCCCCTTTGCAAACTTTTGGAGAAGGAAGTCAAATTCTCCTTTGATGATGATTTCTTGAAGGCATTTAATGCCTTAAAGGGAAGCTGGTTGATGCTCCCATTATTATTGCACAGGATTGATCAAAACCGTTTGAGATCACGTGTGATGCAAGAAGTGTTACCCTTGGAGTTGTTCTTGGACAAAAGAAGGACAAATTATTTTATCCAATCTATTATGCCAACAAAGCACTGAATGGAGCTCAAAGGAACTACACTGTCACAGAACAGGAACTTCTTGCAGTAGTCTATTCTTTTGAGAAATTTCGATCTTATTTCCTAGGAACCAAGGTGGTGGTCCACACTGACCATGCAACCTTGAGGTATTTGATGGCAAAAAAGGATGCAAAACCAAGGTTAATTAGATGGGTGCTGCTGCTTCAAGAATTTGACTTTAAATTCAAGGATAGGAAGGGTTTCAAAGGCCAAGTGGCAGATCATCTGTCTAGGTTGGTAGGTAAGCAAGCAGCTAGAGGTGAATTTGAGAGCACTAATGTATTTTCGAATTAGGAAATCTTAGCTGCTGTTATGGAGAAATTACCTTGGTATGCTATTTCGCAAATTATATGGTAAGAGGTGATTCCGGAGAATCTTTCTTTCTATAAAAAAAATAAGTTTCTCCATGATGTGGCACATTATTTCTGGGACAATCCGTATTTGTTTCGGCAATGTGCTGACAATATCATAAGGAGATGTGTTCCAGAAGTAGATATACTGAGTGTCTTGGAAGCATGTCATGCATCCCCAGTTGGAGGTCATCATGCTGGTGACCGTACTGCTAGAAAGGTGCTACAAAGTGCCTATTATTGGCCGACTTTGTTCAAAGATGCTTATGAGTTCGTGACAAGATGTGACTAATGTCATAGGCAGGGGTCAATCTCTAAGCGCTATGAAATGCCTTTAACAAAAATGATAGAGGTAAAATTATTTGACGTCTGGGGCATCGACTTCATGGGGACATTCGTGAGCTCATGTGGGATGAAATAGATTTTAGTTTCTGTTGATTATGTACCAAAAATATGTTAAAGTCATTGCTTTGGATGATAATGAAGGGAAGAGATTAGTTACATTTCTTAAAAGGAATATTTTCTCTCGATTTGGGGTGCGACACACCATTATAAGCGATGGTGGATCTCACTTTTACAATCATGTGTTTCTAGTTGTCCTAGAAAAGTATGGTGTCAAGCAACACGAAGTAGCAAATCCATACCACCCACAGACTAATGGGCAAGTAGAGATTTCGAATGGAGAGATCAAAGTCATACTAGCTAAAATAGTGAATACTAGCAGACAAGACTGGTCTAGGAAGCTTGGTGATGCCTTATGGGCATATAGAACAACTTTCAAGACACCAATCAGCATGTCACTATACCAGTTGGTTTATGGCAAGGCATGTCATTTGTCAATTGAATTAGAGTATAAGGCATTGTAGGCACTTAGGAGGCTGAATTTGAACTGGAATGAGGCAACACAGTTGAGATTGGGGCATCTAAATGAGATGGATGAGTTTCGTCTCGGGGCATATGAAAGTTGATCTGTACTAGGAGAAGATGAAGAAGTACCACGACCGCAGGATTGAAAAGCGGGATTTCCAAAAAAGGTGACTTGGTGCTCCTGTTCAACTCTAGACTCAAACTTTTTCTAGGTAAGATCAAGTCCAAATAGTCAGGCCCATTTAAAGTAAATCAAGTCTACTCATTTGGAGTAGTGGAACTTGAAAATGAATATGAAAGTATTTCAGAATTTAATGGGTAGTGTATGAAACTGTATATCGGTCCAACAGACTCGATAAAAAGTATTTCTATTAGCTATCTCGATGAAGTCTAAGTAATCAATATAACTGACATGCCGCAACGATTAATTAGGCGCTAGTGGGAGGCAACCCATGATGTGTTGTTGTAAAACATTAGTTAAATTATTTTGTTGTTTTAGTGCATTTTTGATGTGTTTGTGAAGTGTGTAGGATAAAAAATACAACAAAAAGAAAGAGTGTTATAGTTGGAAAAATCAGTGAAAATCTGAGCTACTAGAACAAAAGTGACGGCCAATTTGGTGGATCACTAGTCACCTGACGGACCACCATTTCCACCATTGCAAAGATGCTGAAAAATTCATTCATTGGATCAAGTTGACGGTCAAAATGGTGGACCATCACAAATTTGGTGGACCATTATATTAACCATCGTAATTAAGCTAAAGTGACCATGTTCTGATAAAGAGCGACGACCCACATGGTGGTCCATCGCATTTCCGACGGACCGTCGTAGCATCCGCAGCTATTACCCTAGTACCAGGTTAGGTTGGTTTAAAATTAATGTTTATTTAAGTGATTTGTACCTGGTCCAAATGTTTTTGAAGAGAAAAAAAGTGGTTACATACGTTGTAACCTTTTCAACTTATTCAACTGATCAAATCTCTTTGGATTCAAAGAATTTGAAGACATTTGATCTTCTTAGGACTCCTTATCTCCTTCCTTTTTCCCTATTTAAGAAAACCTACCCTTTTTTTTATCTTCATCTCATACATTCCTCAAAGTAGTTACTTGAGTTTTAATTTAATTCTATTACGAGCAAGTAAGAGAGAAGCTACTGAACCAAGGTATAAGAATAACCATGTTTTTCTCTTTTCGAATTGCAATAACATGAAATGAATAATTGATTAGTTGATAAAAGATCATCTTATTTTTCTTCTTTTGTTTTAACTTGCTTTGAGTCCGGAACTGTAATATATACTGTATAGGTGAAGTCCGAGTAACCCGTGTGCTCAAAAGTGGGAAATTTCATGCATTAATATGAAGTCAGTGTAAATTTATTGCTAAAAAAATGATGTTGCTCAACAAATGCTCAACTAAATGCTGAAATAAAAGCCTAATTTAGACAAGGGGGTGCAACAGTCGAAATGGTAGACCGTCAGTACTGTGATCGACCACCAAATAGACTGTCACAAGGACCCTAGATATGACACCCAATGGATAAGATATGACAGCTAAAATAGTGGACCGTCAGTCTTACGACGGACCACTATAAGGACCATCGCAACACTCTAAAATTTTAGGTCTTCTGGATAGGACTTGACGGCTCACCTGGTGGACCACCAGTTACCTGACAGACTACCAATGTGGCCGTCAAGTCAATATTTACACTATTTAGGCTATTTTTGTGTTGTGAACTAATTCTTTACGTCTTTTTTCAAGCATTATGGCTCGCAAACTCACACCAAACGGAGGAGGAAGATCTCAAAGGGGTAGAGGCGATTCTGCACTCGTGTACAACACTAGGCAACATTAAAGGAAAAATCCTACGCTCTCCCATTCTGATGAGGAGAGCGAAAGTAGTACAAGTAGTACTAGCTTAAGCCTAGATGAGGCCACGGTTGCTACAAATCAACCCGAGCCTGTTGAGGGTGAAACTGAGGCTGCTAACGTAGGAGAACAAATAGAAGTGACTGATGTAGTTACAAACCTGAGGATGCAAATGTTATCAAGTGTAAGGATCCTCAAGTTTGAGAGGTGATTAGATGGCAGATAGAGGAAGCAAGAGAGAAATTCAATGATGGATTGACACCTATAACAAGAGGGATAAAAAGATCATTTGCGGAGGAACATCAGATTGTGACAATGGAGTTACATGAATATCCTGAGTTGAAGGACTATTTCAATGAGTATGAACTAGTATGGATGAGCAGGCCACCAGGATCTTATCAACCAAATTTGGTAAGAGATTTTTTTGGTAATTATCTTTCATTAGTAGAGAAGGATTATCCAAAGGGGTCGTCAGATGCAAGTTTGCCAAACAGAGAGTCAGTACTCGTCCGATGAGTCACTGTTGATATTTCTGCCCTAACAATCAGTAGGATGTTGTTCAGGCTAGAGTACGAGACTCCACCTGTTATCCCTGATCTTGAGTATAGGTTGGAAACTGCATCTACTCAGAGGCCTTGGGTGGCTTCATTATTGACTGATGACGGTAACCCCTTGTGGTTGACTAATCCACGGGAGCATATTGCAAAATATTCCATTAGCTTTAAGGCTAAGTTCTGGTGGGCCATTATTTGCTTAAGGATGATGCCAACAAAAGGTGACGGAAATTTGGATAAGTATAGAGCTGTATTAGTGGTAAGATTGGTTTCAGGGCTGCAGGTTGACTTCAGCCAGATTATTATGGATGAGATATTTGTAAGGGCACATAAAACCACCAGTGCATTGCCGTTCCCATGCTTAAACACAGATTTATGTAGGCAAGCAGGTGTGCCTCTGATTCATAGAGTTGACAACTCAGTCTAGGCTACACATAGACAAGATATTAAGAAGTTGAAAGATGACTCAAAATTCGAGATGTGTCACCAAACATCTAGCTTACTAGACTCAATCTGCACCAATTCCCGATGATACCAAAATTCCTACAGGTATACCCCTGTCACCACTTGTGTGCCACCTGAGTATGTGCCTCCAAGTATATCTGTAGGATCAGGTTCAACACTATCTATGGGTGGAGTAGACTTTACGGAATACAGGTAAACGTAATAAAATTATGCAAAATTAGTAAATCTGCAAAAGAGGTTTCAGAAATAGCTAGATAAATGTGTGTCAGAATTCAAGCCTTTTGTTGATCAAATTGTAGCTGAGTCAATATGTCTATTCCAAACTATTCAAGCTACGATGGACAACATGTAACACCATTTCAATAAAAGGCTAGATACACTATCTCTCCCTGATCTTGCCAAGCTCATGGCTGAATTTGAGCAGGTGAAGGCTGATATAGCAAAGTTAAAGAAAAGGCAACTAAAACAACCTATTTTTGACCCAGCCTTAGTGGTGAGTGATGATGATGAATGTATAGTGAATCTAATGGGAAGACCCGTGAAAGATAATGAAAAGTAACACAGGGATGAGCGAGCTGCAAGGAAAGAAGAAAAGAGGAGAAAGAAAGCACTAATGACCCTAGAGCAACAAGAAAAGTATGATATTTGAAGAGTTTGAAAGAAATCAGGAGAGGTAAAGAAAAAAGAAAGAAGAAAGAAGAAGACAAAGCAGCAGGAGTATCTACTAGTGCTGCCCCAGCAACGGGGTAAAGTTTAGGCTCAGTTCGGGAGATGATTCCTCCGATCTTAGGGGGGTGAGGTTTTTATTGCCCCTACCACTATAGGGGCCAACCTTGCACTAGGTGAGGACGCAGCAGCCTCACTACACTTCACAAATGCCTCAGATGATTAAGAGACAATACAAGTATACCAATTCCTTCGTACTTTAATTTAATGCTTTGAGGACAATGCATATGTTTTTTATGTGGGGGTGGTGTACTTGTACCATGGGGAGGGGGGTGTGTTGCCGATATTATAAACCCTACCATATGCTATCTTGGAGAATCGATATATCTTAGAGCATGTTAAGTTCACATTTTTCTTTTCTAGGTTTAACTTCAGATTTGTATTTTTTTTCTTTTAAGTCTTGTTATGTTGTTAAGGTTGGTCCATGAAATAAAAGTGTTGTTTGTGTTAGTATCTTGTTGTGAATACGGATGACGAATGATGTAGCATCAAGCTATGACTATTTTTTTTGTCCCCTAGGATATGTGATCGAATGTTAGTAAATCTATAAGTGGCATTAATCTGTAAATATACATGATATGTGATGAAAATCTTAAGAACAGTTGAATGAGTTTGACTCAGTTACCACCGTGTGAATATTTGTAGTAGTTTTTACATAGCATAGTACCTAGAACTTGCCTGGTTCAATTGATGTTATTGTTTAGTTGATGAGATAAGAAGGGATGACAGGCCACCTTATGCTTTTAGTCAACTTTGCAAAAGTAATTAACCCTACAAAAAATAATTTTCCATTTTTGAACCCCTTTTTGAGCCTTTGTTAATTTTTCTTCATCACCAAGCATTCTAGTTAACTCTCTTTAAGATGTTGACACCTAGCTTTGGCCCTGAACCAATGGTGGGCAATGCGTACCTAAACTTAGGCAAAATACCTAAGTTGAGGGTAGCTATTGTAGGGCTGTTAACTGTGTAATGGAAAGTTGGCCTATAATTTAAACTAGAGCATTTGACCCAGGTTTGTTCAAGACAATATGTACCTTGACTTATTGTATCAGCCTAAGTTGAGGGTGGCTGATGCTTTTGTGTGTGTGTGTATATATATATATAAATGGGTTTTTATTGTGGTAAAGCATGAATAAATGAGAAGAGGGTAAGTGAGCAAGAAAAGCAATGGCCTTAGTAAGGAGAATTCGAAGGCAAAGAGAGTTAAAGCCTAGTACTTCGTCACTTTTTCCCAAAATTCCTTCCTGACCTAGCCCGATACCTCATTACAAGCCTAGAAAAGACCTACTTGATCGTGGAACTCAGCTTTGAGGGGGCATTGGATAATAAAGGCAAGCTTATGGGTGCATGCACTATGTTTGTAACTTCTTTGATGAGTGAGAGGGTTTTGATTCGTATCTAGAAAATATACTGAGTGATGGATCTCCTTGACTGTGAGGGCAACCTGAGTTATACTTAACTTGGCTGATTTCTATAGATTCTTGTATCCATGTTTGTATAGATAAATTGAATTTGAAACAATGTCGATTTTAGACTCTAATATGTTAAACCATATGATTTGGGTGATAAGTGAATAGTTAAGTGAAAATTGGTTCAGTAGTAAATGCCCGTCATTGTATTGTTCATATTTGCAATTTGGTGCTGAGTTGCTTGAGGACAAGCAGTTATCTTAAGTTGAAGGTGTTGATATTTTGGCTTTTAACGAAATATTTTTCATATTTTTCTTGGGAAAATTGCATGTTTTTAAGAAATCTAGGTTGCATTTAATGCTGCGTTTAGTGTTTTAGGATAAGGAGCTAGCTGAAGGAAAAGACTCAAGAAATTAGCAAAAAAATACTTCCGATGGTCAAAACACTTCAGAAGACTCAGCGATGGCCCAAATAGTGAAAAAGACTCAGAAAATTATCAGAAAAACACTTCCGAAGACTCAACGATGGCCCATATGGTGGACCGTCAGTCTTGCAATGGCCCACCACTTTGGCCGTCACTACTAAGCAGAGCCTGCTTCTCTAGGATCATTGGTGATGGACCATATGGTGGACCGTCATTCTTGCGACGGACCACCACTTTGGCCATTAGTGTCAAGCAGAACCTGCCTCTTCAGGATCATCAGCGATGGCCCATATGGTAGACCATCATTCTTGTGACTGCCCACCACTTTGGCCATCAGTGCCCAGAAGAACTGGGCTTTCAAGGGCCATCAGTAACATCTAATTTGGTGGACCATCAGACTTTTGACGGACCATCACTTTGGCAGTCACTTTGGACGCGGGTTTTGTAATTTCGAATTTTAAATCCTTTTTATCTGGTAACATATAAATACCCAGTTTTTGGTTTTATTATGCATCTTTTATCCATCTTTTATCTTTTATGAGGCTTTTACATACTTGAAACATATTGTACATATTTTTTCTCTAATATTCATTTGAGAATTGTGGATCTAGATTCCTTTATCATATTTTCTATTGAAGATTGAAGAGCAACAATTGTGACTTTTGTAAGTAAATTTTGAATTAATTTATGAATAACACAATGATTTTTTCTCTTTCTATGATGGAGATGTGTGTCTAAGCTCCCTATCTAGGGTTATGGGAGCCTTGATATGAATAGCTGATTGGGGGTTGTGAATCAAGTAGATTTCCATGATTAATTGATATTGCATAAATCCTTCTTCACTTTAATGACTTTTCTTAGTTTCAAACTTGAAAAGTGAGCCCAAGAACAACATTTGTTCGAATAGAAAAGTGTTTGTTAGGAAAAGAAAGGGTTTACATAAATCTAAAGGCCTTAAACCTTGGATAGAGGGTAGATGCCTTCACCGAATCAACCCAGTTGAGAATATAGTTGAATAAATAATATGTTCCTTAAGTTTGAAAGAATTAAGGGATAAGATACTCATTTAGGTTTAGAAACTAATGGTTAAACAATAGAATTCAATTAATCTTGCAAATAGAATTGTTCATTGGGAATTCGAAATAGTTCACAACCCTAGCTGCTTAAGCATCTTGATAACCATAACTCTAGTTTGACTATTCTTACTGAATTACTATTTGCAATACAATCGACATTTGGATTACTTTCTGTGACAAACATTTGAATACAGTTGATAAATCAAACCGCTACTTTACTCTGGAACCCTTGATCAATGGTCTAATAACAATCACAATACTTAGTGAACACAATATTTCTTGTGGGATTCGACACCCAATCTAGTTAGGTTCTATATTTGATAGTGACCGCTTACACTTTCTAACGAGAGTTGTAATTTAGGCGTATCAATTATCAGCTATTTTTAATCAGTTAACTGAACATACTCAAAATTTAAGTAGCAAAGACAACAAGCCAAATACTCCACCTTAGTACAAGAATGAGATTGTTTGATAGCAATTTGTTGAGTTTTGTATGGTCATCTCATCAAGTGATTCCTTTGTTATATAACATGATATTTTTAAAATAATAATTAAAAAAAGGTGTCAGGATTCAAAAATCTGAGTCATGATGACATTTATCATAATCTCCTCCTCGAAAGGTAAGCTAACCCTTTATATAAAAATTGAAAGACAAATATTTACAAATATAAATTTAATGATGATATGAATAAATCGAACATCAAAAACTTTTTTTAGACAACAACATATTTTCTTTTTATAACTAAAAAAAATCTTTACAAAATGGAGAAAAATCGGACTAACTACTCTCTCATACTGTTTTAGCTATCATCTACTCATAAAGACATATACATATAAGATAGTAAATCTATTCTAATGCATACAAATTCTCCTACAAGCTAAGAAAATGGTTGCAACTTTTGGTGCACTATCAGCCACTTAGCCTTTAGTTGTACTTTGATATGTATGTGCATGAAAATATCCTTCAAAAGCCCATCAACAAAAAGGTTTTTTCTTTTGAAATCTCAACCTATTCCGCTCCCTTCCATATAACATAAATCAGAATAATAAACACACTTGTGGCTATCTGCGCAAGTGCAGCTTTATTCTTTACCATAGTAACAAGCCATGTAATCTCTGCTTTTTAGTCTTGAATAGTTTTGTGAAACCCCATTTAATTGCTCAATCTGGTCCACAATTCTTTAGTCACCTTACAATCAAATAAAAGGTGATCAAAATTTTCTTTTGCTCCACCATAAAAGATACATTCAGTAGGTATGTGAATTCCAAACTTCTCCAACCACTTGCTATAATTAATCTCCTGAGTATAACCAACCAAGAATTTGAACTTAAGATGTTCTCCATACTGTAATCTTACACTTTTCCATTCATCTTTTTGGAATGAGGGCATAAGATGGGTATATATTTTTTTATATAGAATATTTTCCTCACTTCAGATCCTTGTCAAACTCAGTAAGCAATGCACCCTGTCTTGTTTGACCCTTCAGCATAAAATCTCTTGATGCTAACACCTTTCACACGACTCTGCATGCAAATTTAGGTATGATTAGTGTTTCAAGGTCCTTTTCTTGATGAAGTAATTGTAAATCGATTGAATCCACATACAATACTTCTTACTAGATAATTGCATAATTGATTGAGTATTGCAACTCTACTCCATAGATTTAGTTAGCTTAAGAACATTTTGATCACCTATAAAAACAGGTTTACATATTGTTTTCCCAGAAAATCAAAGCTTACTTTGATACAGTCACAACCCCTTTCCACAAGAAAAACCTACAGATATATTCAATGGCCTTGACTAGTCTTTTGGTCATGATAAACACCCGTGCCCAATAATCTTGCACTTTAAAGACAACAAAATTTATGATTTGAACTCTATCTACATAGGATAACAACTTAGCAGACCAGTACGTTACTTTAGCAGTTATCTTTTCAATTAAGGGTAGGGATAGGTATTGATTAACTCTAAGCTTCTTGGAAGTGAGAGGCACTCCCAAATATTTGAATAGTAAAGTCCCTTATATGAATCCTAGCTTTATTTTTAGTTCTTATTTAATATGGTTAGAAACTCCTGCAATGTATACAGAGCACTTTTCTGTATTAGTTTGCAATCCAGAAGCCTAAAAAAATGTCATAAATGTATCATGTAGTAGTTTAGAACTTTTGTGTATTAGCTTACAATCTAGAAGCCTAAAAAAATGTCATAAATGTATCATGTAGTAGTTTAACACATGTTAAGTCAACCCTGCAGTACATCGACAAGTCATCAGCAAAACACATATGGATGTTACCTAACTTGCCACATCTAGTGTTGAACTTTAAATCTCCATTCTCAGTTAATTGGTGTAGTTTTCTTCCTAGATATTCCATGAACATCACAAAGAGGTAAGGAGATAGTGGATCCTCTAGCCTCAACCCCCTTTTAGAAGGAAAAGGCTCAGTCAATCATTAATTTAGCACCAATGAGTAAGAGAATGTGGACATACAAGTCATAATACATCATATAAACTTGACAGGAAATCACATATCTATCATTATTTTCTTAAAAAAGCTCTACTTCAGGGTATCATATGACTTTCTCAAGATTATTTTTAGGACATATCTTTAAGATATCCACTTTCTACCATAGAATTTGTAGATTTCATGGTTAAATAAGACATTATCAATAATACTCGTCCCCTCCACAAATGCAGTTTATGAGCACCCCCTAGATCACCAATAATATTCTTTAGTCTACTTATTATCACTTTAATATGATTTTATAAAAGGATGTGCAATAAGTCATATGTCTTAAATAATATTTTACTTTACGATTAGGAATTTTAAGGGCCAAAGTAATAGCAGTAGTATTGATAGAATAAAAGAGAATACCAGTTTGAAAAAATTGTTGAACTACTGCCAATACATCATCTTTTACTATCTCTCAATTCTTTGTAAAAAATTCTATGGGAAAACCATCCACCCATGAGCTTTATCTTTAGGCATTGCATGTATAACTGTAGTAATTTCCTCATATGTGACCTCTCTGATCAAGTCTCTTTATTTTATCAATGGAAGATATACATCTTTCTATACAACCACAGTGTTCAGACCAAGCACATCTGATGCACTACTACCCATCAAACCAATGAACACTTCTCTACATAAAGCTTAAACTACTTGAGATTTTGTGAGTTTGACATTATTATTAGTGTAAATGGATGTATTAATATTATGGGAAGTTCTAATTTTTCATTGGGCATGAAAGTTCTTAGAATTAACATCACCACAATCCACCCATAAAGCTCTAGCCTTCCATCTCAAGACTTTCTCATTCACACTACTCCACTTCTCAATTTCCATCAATAGTTACTTCTCTTGTTCAATCATAGAGGATCTACTAGTTTCCCCTATATTTTACTACATCCAAAACTTAATAAGGTAGAGATGAAGTTTGGGACCATAAGGAAACAACTTCTGTTTTTGTTGATAGATTGATCAGATGCTCTCAAAAGAGAATAAAGTGTTTTGGACAAGCGAAATTTTCTTGTTGAAGCCACTACTAACACAATAGTATTGTCACGATCCTAAAGTTGACATCATGATGACACCTACTATAGTCCATCCTTAAAAGGTAAGCCAAAATTTCATCAAAGTAAGAAAAGACAAATAAAAAGGAAATAAACTTATAAGTACGAGACTTCTAAAACAAAGTCAAGCCATAACATGAAGTAATGAGATTTCAATCAAGATACACACATATATACACACACATACAAATACTAGATAATGAAGGCCCATTTAGGGCCCAATATCACAATTTTAAATATATTTAAAGCAATTTAATTATTTTTTCACAAAAAATGGTTATTAATATTTTTGAATAAACAAAATAGAAAATGTAAGTAGAAATCATACTATACATTAAAATATAACTTTTATTTTTATAATATCAAATAATAGCTTATAACTTATTTAAGGTCTCATAATTAATATTAAAATATCATATACTCACACATTCTCTTAGATTAAAAAACTAATTACAATGTTTTTATTTTTTTACATTATTTAAAAATTATAAAAAAGAATGAATAAAAATTATAAATATCTATATATTAACATTTTATATAGAAATACGAAGAAATAAAGGATATTAATCCATACATAAATTGATTTTAATTATATTTAAATTAGTTTTATGGGTGTTCAACAAATAAAAATAAGGACCTACAGGATGAATGTTTTAATCAATCATAATGTTAAAGGATTGTCTTTTTATCCTGTCTTATAAACGTTAAAAACAAGAGGTCAATTTAATATAATAAGTAAGAATTTTTTTTTTTTAAGTGATTTGTTTACTTGATGGAGAAATTTACTATCTCAAATAAAGAGAATCAAAAGAATTAATAAAAGTTAACATGATATATATTGTAGTAATTTAACATGAGATAGCTAATATTATTTTTTAAATAAGTTGTTTAAAATAGTTTTAATAGGTTCTTAGTAAATAATTATGTCTTCATAAATTATGTGGAGTGAAAATCTTTGTAATAATATGTATCATGTGAATTTTTGAAATCATGGAGAAATCTCTTAATATGTTTAATGGATAAACACTTATTCAATATTTATGAGTATTTTTTTAATATCTTACTATAATATAGTAATAGTTACTTTATGCAATTAAATATGTGGCCAAAATTAATTTCACTTTTTTTTTTATCTTTTATGAAGCATATGTGAGTATTAGCACACCCTACTATAAATTGTGTCTCCCTTTATTTCAATTTATAACATTTTAATTAGACATTGAATTTAAGATATATGAAAAAACTTCTCAATGTTTCAAATTATCTTCAAAATAAATAAATCTTAATGAAAATAGTATACCTATATAGTTTTTTTAACAAATAAATGAAATTCAACATGACTAAAATAATGATAATATTATAAAATACTAATCAAATAAAAAATGTCAATTCTTTCTTAGAATTGCTTACAAAGATAAATATATTATTTGAATTGAGAGATGGGATATATTAAAATAGACATTCTAATACAATGCATTTAATTTTTTTACTATAAATTAAAATAGATTTATAGTTGTGGTGTGTGGAATCCATGTGCAAAATTACATCATTAGTGACATTAAAAAGATTTTAATGAAATGACCATTATATGTATCTTTTTCATTTAAAATAAAGTTATAGTGGGGTCAACATAAAAAATTACATGAAAATATTCAAAAATTATGAAAAATCCGTTATAATCCTTGGTTATATTTGCATTTGGAGTGTAAGTTCAGCGCGGTGTCTCATGAGTTCGATGTGGTAGTTAATCTTGACACTCATTCTATTAGTAAGAGTGATAATTTCAAGTATCTGGGGTCTATGATTCAGGAAAATAGAGAGATTGACGAAAATGTCACTCATCGGATTGAGCAAGGATGGATGAAATGAAGGCTCGCCTCTGGAATCTTGTGTGACAAAAAGGTACCTCTCAAACTTAAAGGTAAGTTCTACAGAGTGGTGATCAGACTGACTTTAGGGCGGAGTGTTGGACTGTTAAGAAGGCCTATATCCAGAAGATGATGGTAGCGAAAATGAGAATGCTTATGTAGATATATGGGTGTACTAGAAAAAATAAGATTAGAAATGAGGTTATTCGATATAAGGTAGGAGTGGCTTCAGTGGATGCGAAGATAAGGGAGGCGAGGTTGATATAGTTCGGTCATGTGATGAAGAGGAGCACGGATGCCCTAGTGAGGAGGTGTGAGAGGTTGCTAGGGATGGTTTCAAGAAAGTTAGAGGTAGACCGAAGAAATATTGGGGGAGAGGTGATTAGACATAATATGAAGCATCTCCAGCTTACCGAGGACATGACCCTGGATAGGAAATTTTAGAAGAGGCGGATTAGGGTAGAAGATTAGTCTGAGTTTAGGATATTGTATCTTTTGGTGTGTTTCTTAGAGTATCTTGCTTATGGTACTATTGGATATGCTAATTTCTTTTGTATCTTGTTCTTTCCTATTCCTACTATTAATATACCCTATCTTGTATCTTGTTCTTTTACTGTTCCTAATATTACTATTTCTTATTGTAGAAAATTTTATTTTGAGCTGAGGTCTCAGAAACAACCTCTCTATCTCACATTTGAGGTAGTGGTATGGACTACGTACACTTACCGTCCCCAGACCCCACTTGGTGGGAATATACTGGGTATGTTGTTGTTGTAGTTGTAACTATCAATAATTTTAGGCAAAAACAAAAAATAATAATAATGAATATTACGCTCAAAAGTAACCTATTTATTCCGTGGATTTAGTTAAGAGGAAGGAAAGCTCATTTGGACACCATGATTGAAAAAAATATTTAAATGAAACAAACTTCAGATATGATTTCTCTTTAAATTTAATATTATTCTTTTCATCTAATTCAAGTATATTATTTAAATTTATATTTAATAAAAGGATTATCACATATATTCTCACATATCATAATAAAGTATGAACAAAAATCACTACTTAAATTACTTTTAAAGGTTTAAAGAATTATGTTTTAATATTATTTTAGACATCGTGAAAAAGTTCAACTTGAAATTATTTTTGAATGATGTGAATTGTGGATATATGAATGCCTTGTAGATGTTTGTTACTCTCTCAATTTCAAAAATAAAGACCTATTTTTCATCTTAATTTGTTTTTAAAAAATAAAACTTTTCTTTTTTTGAGCCATACTTTAATTTTAATTTTCCACGTGTTATGTTTAGAACCACAAGATAAATGAAATTTTGATATATTTAACACAACTTTAATTTATGACCACTAGATAAAAAAGTTTCCTTTATTTTCTTATTCCTTGTCAAGTTAAAATAGATCATTCTTTTTAAAACGAAGGAAGTGATATATTTTTTTATATCTTTATTATTCTATTAAATAATTTACTATAACTAAATGTGCAAAGAAAAAAATTAACTCTACTTGCTTGTGGACATTTCATTTGAATAAAATAAAAGTAAAATTTCGTCACTTATAAAAGGAAATAAAAATGATTATTGTTTATTAGAACCAACAAAAAATATTTATAGAAAATTGTGGAGGAAACTGTGGGGTTCATATGAGATATTATACAATTTTGGGATACGATTGGCATTTACAAAAGGAGATTTGATTTTTTTTGGTCATTAAAAGTTTATTCGAAACGGTTCAAAATCATGCTGGTTTGATTTGTGCACAAACTTGATCTCAAATCATACGAATATTTCTTACTTTTTTGTTAGAAGTACATTTCATATTCCTTTATGGAAGTTTTATCAGTATATGAGTTACATTTTTTTTTAGATATGTCTATTCTAATAAAATAAAGGTAAAAATTTCACATCCTAAAAAATGAATTGAAATTTAGAAAATATCTCACTAAAATAGATTGATTACTAATATACAAAACATATTTTTTGAAAAATTAAGCTTGAAAAAAATGTGGGGTCCACCTTAAATGTCACATAATTAGGGACACTTGGCATTTGGGAAAGATGTTGGATTATTTTGTCATTTTGGAATTTATATCCAACTTTTAAGACTATATAATGAAAATAAATATTCTAGAGTATTTATGAATATATATATATATATATATGTGTGTGTGTGTGTGTGTACGTATGTACGTATGTATGTATAAAATCTCCAGGATGTAAGTTTCAAGTGTAAGGAGCATCTAATACAACTCAAAATAATGGACATGTATAAGTCTATCTCTGAAAAGTAAATAAAGACAACTATGTTAAGATGAAGTTTGAAAATCAGCCTTGTACTCTGAAGCTCACCGCTACCTCAAATATCCTCAATGATGGTACGAACTTAGCTGTCGTGAGTCGTACTAAAACTAGGATTTGCACCGAAAGGGCACATTAGGGGTGTGTACGGTCCATATGTCCCGAGTAGGTATTATAGGCCGACTGAGTAAAGTAAAAAATAATACAAGTAAAATACACTATGATCACGTCACCTGCAAACAAAAAAGTTCCCAAATGGTAGCTTACACCCTTTCCACTTAGATCAAAAGGGCAACAAGTACGAGAAAGAAACACAAAAGATGCAAATATAATGCAATGCAATACATAGATGTAGTATGGTGGAACTTACATATATACCTTTCAGGCCTCAGTGCTTCAGATAGGACCCATGGGATGTCAAACTATATACTTTATAGTTTCAAAAAATCTTAGTACTAGCAATGACCTCGGCCTAGGTTTTCAATATCTCAGAATCTACCTTGTTAGCATAACCCTAGTCAAGGATTTTATAAAAAGAATTTCCATTTTCTTTCAAAACCAAAGTATCTCAATGGTAATTAGGTCATCGTGAACATGTACATATGATATGAGGATATAATGCTCACAAGCAATAAGTATAAAGATCAAATAAAGAAGCCCACCAATGTAGGAGTTGGGAGAAATTAGCCTAGCCTAAAATAGCAACTCTCATTCCACACGGCTCATTATCATGGATAAATTCATAGCATCCACAATCACCATCTCCATTATATCCACAACCTTCATCATTACAATTGTAGTCTCCCATGTCGTAGTCACATATATCAGAGGCTACCGATGACATACTTCCTTATAGATTCTTGTACCTACAAAATAAGCAAACAAGGTTAGTAGTAAAATCCTCACCAATCTAGTAAGTTTCTCAACTTTGAAGGTCTCATAATTGGATCAGCTAATGTTGAAACTCATTTATATTTGGTGGTCACAAGTGTCGATCAAGGCTCTCAGTCCGAATAGATCTTTGTTTAGGAAGAATGGATGACTCAATCATAAATACTAAGATAATTCCATATTAGCTTCGTGGGACTTAGAATTTAGCCAAGTAAATGTTCTAAAATTTGGCCTTTCATAACAAAGGGTTACCATAGTACTTTTGAGGTAATGGTAAAATCCTACCTTTCCCAACAACATTTATCTAACTCAAATACAATTATCAATGCCATCTTTATCTATAATAGTGCTTTTATGCCCTATACTGTTTTCGATAATGTACATTATTCCTTAGATAAATACACTGCAAAATTAGGTCTACATATTGAATATATTTGGTATAAGTTGTTATAAAAAATACATTGCTTTAGATAAGTTGAAAAATTAATTTAATGATTTTCAACATTAAGCCCTCTTGCACACCACTTCTTAGCCAACACTCCATTTATGAGTATGTTCTTGTGATCTCATAGATAATGTTGTCCTAAAATAATCGCTATTACAGGAATTATCTACCTGTTGGATTACCCTCACCTTGGGTCGGTACTTGACTACCTTTAATTGTTTTACTCTTAAATTCAGACAACATTCTTCACCCTATTTGCCACAGAATATTGACAATTGTAATACCCCTCCCCAGTTAAATTCGGCTCAGAATGGGTGCATTAGAGACTTAGTACCTAAAATTTTAGCTAAGTGTTGGAGACTTAGTCTTATTTTTGGCCTCAAAACTTTGATGACTTCATTTTCAACCTTCTCAACCATGAAATGTAAATTTTTAAATTGTTTCAGGATCAGGGTAGTTCGTAGTACCTCTTAGGTGAGTTTTAAAATTTTTGGAGAAGGTTTAGGGCATGTTTGGATGGCTGAAATAACATGTCAACACGATATAGACGCGCCGTATCGGTGTTCACATCGAGGAAGGCAACGAGATGCATCACTATCGCGTTACAACGAGCGATGCGATGCGTTGCTTATCGCATTGGTTCCTAATTTTATGTTGTTAAATGATTGGTCCATGGGGATATTTGAGTCATTTTCCCTCACCCAAATATGCCCAAAACACATTATTTGAGCCCCAACTAGCATAGATACTTCATGATTCAACTTTTTCCTCTCTAAGAACAAAACCCTAGCTCTAAGAAATCAAGAACAATTTCATTACTCCTTCTCCAAGAAAGTCAATAATTCAAGCTTCCGGGTTCAAGAACTTAAAGAAGAAGCTTCAAGAACACCATTAGAGATTCAAAAGTTCAAGATTTTCCATTCAAATAATCCAACAAGGTATGTGGGATTATGAACAAGGATACTTTTTCATCCTTTTGCCCAAAACTAGTTTTTTTTAAAGTTGAACTTACATGAAATTATATGATTTACAGTTTAGGGTTCATACCTAATTATCATTATTTGAAGATATTGATATTACAAATGATTAAATGTTGAATTGCATATCTACTTTTGTATGTTTATGCATGTGAAGTGATTTTATATACATTGAGAATCAAATTTCACTATCTTGACTAGAATTGTTAAAGAATTTTAAGATTTTGATTATTTAGCATGACTATGTGATAATTTGACATGAGTTTGAAACATGGGTTATTATGCGCTAGTTTGAATATTGATATTTCGAGAAGATTATGCTTTTAGACACCCTATGATTAGCTTATATTCAGATTTAGAACAAGATTTGATCTTTTGATCCTCAACTAAGATATGAAATCCACTTTATAGTTTTGATTACAGTTTAAAGTAAACAGATGCATAACTAATTTTTATTTTAAACCCTTATGCTTGTTTTAAAGTGGATTTCCTACAGAATGAGCATACAAATTAAAGTGAGTAGTGTTTAGCACTGAGTTGGGTACGTGTTCTAGTTCACATTCCTCAGAACTACGAGCCAATATAGGTATAGATTTAGATTATTTCCATTTATATGGATGTAGATATAGATTGTGATCACTCAGCTCAGGTTATACTCCTTGACAAGAGTATGACACCTCTCCCTAACGTGAGGTTTTCCCATAGTTGAACTAGACGTCGGACACTATGAAAACTCATATACTGTATGACGGTTAGAAGAACCCCCCTAACATAAAAGCTTTTAGAAATTAAGTATAAAGGCTCATAAATTTACTCAAATATTGTCTTACTTAAGACATCAATTACTGAATTTCAGCTTTTAGTTTACATACGGTAAAGGTGAGTCCTTTCTACACTTAGATTTCATAATTTGAAAATAGATTACAAGTACAACTTTTAGAACTAAGTTTTGTGGCTCACAAGATTTATATAGTATGCTTTATTATCCATGATTTATGATTTTCAGGTTTAAGTTATTCAAACCAATGTGAGCCATTTACACTTAGCATGCATTCTTTTATGAGTTTATATGAATGTTGAGATATTGTTTTACTTATGCATCACCCTCACATACTCAGTACATTCCAAAAGTACTAATCCATATATATGTCTATGTGCTACATTGTTTAATAATATAGGTTCAGGTGCTCAGTTCCAGTAGCGTGATTGATCGCAAGAATCTCTATCTATATCCTGACAATTGGTGAGTCCTCATAGTTTGGGACCCAGTTATTCAGATTTTCAACTTTATGCAGTATTTCATTAGTTACTTTTAGTACAGATAGAGTTAGTTGGGGATTTTTCCTAGTGACTCTCTAGTTATTAGTGTTAGAGGCTTGTTCGACTATTAGATATATTTTAGTCTTACAGTGTTTTTTGTTTGGATTCCTAGTTAAGTACTTTCAGACTTTATATCCAGTAAAGCTCATCCCAGTTCATACAATATTTCAGTATTTTAGTGTTCCATATGCTTATATTTTCTTTACTTGAGTTTCAAAATGAGTAACAGGATTTCAAGGTTAGCACGGGACTACTTAAAGTTCGAAGCACTGGGTGACGTTCCGGGACTCATTTTTAGGGCATTACAAACTTGGTATCAGATCCTAAGGTTTAAAGAGTTTCAATGAGTCAGACAAGCCGCGTTACTTAGAGTCTTGATCATGGGTGTGAAGCGCGCCACATTTATGAGCAAGAGCCACGAAAAGATTTAGGAAATTAATTTTTTCTTTCATGAGATATCGTGCTTACAATTGTCTTTATCAGTTTTGACTTATGTTCTTACATGACAGAACATGCCTCCCCGCCGAGCTAATATATCTAGAAATGATAACCAGCTACCCCAGCATACAAATCCTCTGAATAAGAATATGTCCCATGCTGAATTTCGAGCTACCTTTCAGGCGTTGGCCCAAGCTGTGACTGCTAATGTTTAGGAAAACCATCAGGATGTAGTCCCACTTCAATAGAATGGTGATTTAGCTGCAGCCAGAATTCATGACTTTATAAGAATGAATCCGCTTGAATTCTTTAGGTCAAAAGTAGGTGAGGACCCACAGCTATACCTTGATAAGGTGAAAAAGATCACCCAAATTATGTATGTTACTGAGGAGAAGGGTGTAGAATTGGCATCCTACAGGCTGAAGGATGTTTCTTATGATTGGGTGGTTATGTGGAAGAATGGTAGAGGGGAAAATACAACTCCCTTGAGTTGGAAGATATTTCAAGATACATTTCTAGACAGGTTCTTTACGCGTAAGCTGAGAGAAGTTAAGATAAAGGAGTTAATGAACCTGAGGTAGGGCTCGATGATAGTGAAGGAGTACTTTCTTAAGTTCAACCAGTTATGTATGTATGCTCCCGACTTGATAGCAGACTCTAGATTGAGTATGAGTAAGTTTGTTGTTAGAGTGTCTAGTTTGGTAGTCAAGGAGTGTAGGACTGCCATACTTATAGGGGATATGCATCTTGCTGTACTGATGACTCATTCTCAATAGATCAAGGTAGAGAATTTGAAGGTAGGAGAGAGGGGAAATAAAAAGTCTAGGATCAAACAGTTTGACTATGACCAAACAAGGTTTGGAGGTGGAATTCATTCACAGTCTCAAGGTCTCTCATTTATGCCAGCACCATTTCAGCCAGTGCTCTCGGAACCAGAACTAGGCAGAAATATTGGGGTAGAAATTCTATATCCAAGTCCCAGAATAGTATGGGTGGAATGCCCAGTTATCCAATTTATGCTAAGTATGGTAAGAATTATCCCGGTGAGTGTTTGTTGGAATAAAAAGGTTGTTATAGATATGGTAAGTTGGGTCATGGGATCAAAAAGTGCCTGTATGCTAAATAGGGAAGCCAAGATATTCGTCTTTAGACTTAGGCTACTAGTTCACCAGCCTCTCTAGGTCGCCCAACCCCTCCTCAGGGCGCATCCAGTACCAGTAGCGGTTGGCACCAGAATTAGTTCTATCCTTTACCATCCCATCAGGATCAGGAAATTTTACCAGACGTTATCACTGGTATGCTTTGTGCCTTTCATCTTGATGCTTATGTGTTGCTAGAACCATGGTAAATTTTTTTTATGTGACTCCATTAGTTGCATTGAATTTTGTAGTAGGTCCTGAGAATCATTCTAAGCCCTTCTTAGTATCCACCTCAGTGGGAGAGTCAGTTGTTGCCAAACGAGTCTATAAAAGGTTCTCTATCACTGTCCTTCACAATATCATATTAGCAAACTTGATAGCGTTAGACATGGTCGACTTTGACATTATTCTGGGTATGGATTTTCTCCATTCCTATTATACATCTATAGATTGTCGCAGTTAAGTAGTGAAGTTTTAGTTTTCTATAAGCCATTCTTTGAGTGGGCAGGTAATTCAGTTTCTCCCAAGAGTCATTTCATAGCCTATATTAAGGCCAGAAAGTTAATATCAAAGGGATGTATTTACCATTTAGTATGAGTTAAGGACACTAAGTATGAGACTTTAGCAGTTCAGTTAGTCCGTGTAGTTAATGAGTTTTGTGAAGTCTTTCCCAAAGATCTTCCAGGGTACCTCCCGATAGAGAAATAGAATTCGGTATTGACCTTCTTTCTAATACTCAGCCCATCTCCATTCCTCCTTATCATATGGCTCTATTTGAGCTTAAAGAGTTAAAAGAACATCTTAAAGACCTCTTATATAAAGGCTTCATATTGCCTAGTGTTTCTCCATAGGGGTGCTCCTGTTCTATTCGTGGGTAAGAGAGATGGATTCCTTCGAATGTCCACTTCCATTAGTTGAATAAAGTCACAGTCAAAAATAAATATCCTCTTCCTAGGATTGATGACTTGTTCGACCAACTCCAAGGTGAAAGTTACTTCTAGAGTTGGTTTGGGTTTTGTTTTAATGTATAGATGAAAGGTCATAGCCTATGCCTTTAGACAGATTAAGACCCACAAAAAGAACTATCCTACCTATGATTTTGAGATAGCTGCTATTGTGTTTGCACTAAAAATATAGAGGTACTATCTATGTGGGGTGCATGTTGATGTGTTCATGGATCACAAGATCTTGCAATATGTGTTTACACAGAGAGAGTTAAATTTTTGTTAGAGAAGGTGGTTAAAATTGATGAAAGATTATGATATGAGTGTTTTGTATCATTCGGGCAAGGAAAATATTATGGCAGACACCCTTAGTAGACTGTCTATAGACAGTGTTGCCTATGTGAAAGGTGATAAGAAAGAATTAGTTCGGGAAGTTAATAGGTTGGATAGATTAGGTGTGCGGTTAGTTAACTCAGCTAAGGGGAATATTTGGGTTCAGAGTAGTTTAGAATCTTCTTTAGTTTTCGAAGTAAAAGAGAAGCAAGATAATGACTCTAGTTTGGTTGAGCTGAAGGAGTCAGTTAAAGACCAGAATGTGGAGGTTTTCTCTAAAGGGGGAGATGATGTTTTAAGATACCAGCGTAGACTGTATGTGCCATGCATTGAAGGTTTAAGGCAGTGAATTATTGCAGAAATGCATGGTGTACATTACTCCATTCACCCAGGGGCCACTAAGATGTACCACGACTTAGTACTTAAAAATTTAGCTAAGTGTTGGAGACTTAATCTCATTTTTGGCCTAAAAACATTGATGACTTCATTTTCAACCTTCTCGACCATGAAATGTAAATTTTTAAGTTGCTTTAGGATCGGGGTAGTCCGTAGTACCTCTCAGGTGAGTTTCAAAATTTTTGGAGAAGGTTTGGGGCATGTTTGGATGGCCGAATAGCATGTCAACACGATATAGATGAGCCGCATCAGGGGTCATGTCGAGGAGGGCAGCAAGACGCATCACTATCGCATTATAGTGAGCGATGCGACGCATCGCTTATCGCATCAGTTCCCAATTTTGTGTTGTTAAATGAGGGGTCTATGGGGGTATTTGAGTCCTTTTTCGTCACCCAAATATGCCCAAAACACATAATTTGTGTCCCAAATAGCATAAATACTTCATTATTCAACTGTTTCCTCTCTAAGAACAAAACCCTAGCTCTAAGAAATCAAGAACAATTTCATTACTCCTTCTCCAAGAAAGTAAATAATTCAATCTTCCGGGTTCAAGAACTTCAAGAAGAAGCTTCAAGAACACCATTAAAGATTCAACAGTTCAAGCTTTTACATTTAAATAATCCAACAAAGGTGTGTGGGGTTATGAACAAAGATACTTTTTTTATTCTTGTGCCCAAAACTAATTCTTTAATGTTTAACTTACATGAAATTATATGATTTACAGTTTAGGGTTCATACCCAATTATCGTTATTTGAAGTTGTTGATGTTACAAGTGATTTAGATGTTGAATTGCATCTCTACTTTTACATACTTATGCGTGTGAAGTGATTTTATATACACTGAGAATCGAATTTCATTATCTTGACTATAATTGTTAAAGAATTTCAAGATTTTTATTATTTAGCATGACTTTGTGATAATTTGACATGAGTTTGAAACATGGGTTACTAATCCATAGTTTGAATATTTATATTTCAAGAAGATTATGCTATTAGGAACCCTATGATTAGTTTATATTCAGACTTAGAACAAGATTTGATATTTTGATCCTCAACTAATATATGGAATCCACTTTATAGTTTTGATTATAGATTAAAGTAAACAGATGCATAATTAGTTTTCATTGTAAACCCTTATGAAAGTTTTAAATTGAGTTTCCTGCAGAATGACTATAAATATTAAAGAGAGTAGTATTTAGCACCGAGTTGGGTGCAAGTCCTAGTTGACATACCCTAGAACTATGAGCCAACATAGGTACAAATTAAAATTTTTATCATTTATATGGATGAAGATACAAATTGTGATCACTCAGCTCAGGTTATACTCCTTGGCAAGAGTATGACACCTCTCCCCCATGTGAGATTTCCTGTAATACCCCGAAAATCCAAACCAATGCTACATTCATGTTTCAAGCTCATGTATAGTAAATTATGGATCTTTAATAGTTTTATGAGTTAGTTTGATGTATATTAAGGTCTCAAATAACTTCCAGCTGTTTGATGAATTAAAAGGGTTCCTTACCAATTGAATTTTTGATATGAATAGTGCTTTATTCAACTTCAAATGAGCATATATTTTTCTCTATTAAGAATTTTATATCCAGGACCCACCAACGATAGGAAATTTAATTAACTTTCCAAAGATACCGATTTTGCCCAAATCCGATACTCGGGTAAGAAGTTATATCGCTTTTAGTATGAAACAGTAGCCCAATGTGATAGGACCACATCATGGTGATGACCAAATTCATATTTTTCATTTTCCAATGTGCCATCACGATAAGCACCACATCATGCTGATGTGTTATTTTGTGTTTGTTATTTTCTAGTGTGTCACCGTTATTTCGTAATTGTCATTTTCTAGTGAGGCACCGCGATGGAGCCGTGTCGCACCAATGTTCTAGGTGCAGTTTTCAGGTTTCTAGTGGCCCAACCCGATTGTACTGCATCGCATCAAGTGTCAAAATTGGAATTTTTAGTTCAGTTCCGCATTTTAATTCCCAAGGGAATTTAATTCCTTTTCCCTTACCCCATTTAGTCCAAACACGGGATTTATGTCCCAAAGAGAACTAATTGCTCATTATTTTCACAATTTACTCAAATTAAAGTAGCCCTCTTTCAAGAACAAAAACCCTAGCCTTCAAAATTTAAGATTAAATCTCAAGAATTCACCATCAATTCTCACGAATTCATTAATCCAGGTATGTTAAATGTTCATCTATGGGTTCTTTTCGCCCATGGAGCCCAAGAACCTTATGGAATATTTAGATATTCTGCATATGTTATTATATTATTCAGTGCTCACAACAGGTACCAGCTCATAGGTTAGCTTGTGGTCTCTCGGGACCATAAGCACCGTGTGGCACCCAGTGTGTACTCTCTGGGCATTACAAACTTGGTATCAGAACCTAAGGTTTTAAAGTGTCCTAAAAAGTCTGAATGCCGCGTTAAGTAGAGTCTTGTGCATGGGTGTGAAGCAAGCCACACTTATGCGCAAGAGGCTATAGGTCATTTTAAGAAAAGTTTTGCTTCTTTTCATGTTTATGTTATGCAACTGAGAATGATACTCAGGTTAAACTCTCTATCTAATCAATTTTCCCTTTCGTTTACAGTACATTTCTCCCAGAAAGTCAAACAAAAGAAGAAATGTAAACTAGCCAGCACCTCCACCTGTTTAGGAAGATACCCTGAACTAGCAAGTTTGTCATGCAGAGTTCAGAGCTGTATTCACTACTTTAGCCCATTTTGTGGTAGCTCAGAATGTTCAGCCAGCCGTTGTTTCAGTCAACCAAGTGGCTAATACTGTTGTATCTAGGCTTAGGGAATTTACCCAAATGAATCCTTCTCTGTTCTCAGGATCCAAATCTAAAGAGGATCCACAAGAATTCTTAGACATGATGCAGAAGGTAAAAGACATTATGGGGATAAATTCTAGTGAGAGTGCTGAATTAACTGCTTACAAGTTACAGGATGTGGCTCATACATAGTTTAAACAGTGGAAGGTAGATAGAGGCGCAAATGTAGGGCCTATAGAATGGAAAGAATTTTCTACAGCCTTCTTAGACAAGTTCTTTCTGTTGAAGTTGAGAGAAGCCAAAGTGTTAGAGTTTATGAACTTGAGGTAGGGCAACATGAGTGTGAAGGAGTATTCCCTTAATTTTACTCAGTTAGCATGGTATGATCCTAATGTGGTAGCTAATAACAGGTCTAAGATGAGTAAGTTTATGTCTGGTGTATCTGACAGTATGGTCAAGGAGTACATGACTACAATGTTGATTAAGGATATGGATTTGTCTAGGCTTATGGTCCATGCTCAACAGATTGAGGAGTAGAAGGCTAAGGAGAGGGAGAGAAAGAACAAGAGGGCTAGAATGGGTAGCTTTAATTTCAAACACTCAAGGTCAGAAGGTGGTAACCATCCTCAGTTCCATAAAAAATCTTCATCCCCAACTCTATTTTTATCCATTGCTCTCATTCCTAAATTTTGAAATGACAATCGGGATAGAGCGCTAGGCTCTAAGTTCCAAGGCAGTGTTTATAGTGCTCGTACGAATCCTCTTTGTAAAAAATGTGGTAGAAACCATTCGGGTGATTATAGGGCTAGTAGTGATATACGTTTTGGGTATGGTAAGATAGGCCACAGAGCTAGGGATTGTCCAAAGAGTGGTTAGCAGGGTCAATCTAGTCATCCTCCAGTTCTAGCCAGCTACCTAACTCAACAGGGTGCTGGTTCCAGAGCTAGCAGTGGTCAGCATCCAAATAAATTGTATGCCCTTCAGTACCGATAGGATCAAGAAAGTTCTCCGGATGTGGTCACTAGTATGTTACAGGTATTTCATTTACATGTTTATGCTTTATTAGACCTTGGAGCTTTTTTTTCTTTAGTAACCCATTATATAGCAGTCAACTTTGGAGTCTGTGCTGAATTCTTAGAAGAGCCATTTCTAGAGTCTACCCCAGTAGGTTTCTCTATTGTATCCAGGCAGGTATACAGGAACTGTCCGATCACAATATATAACACCCCATACTTTTCCTATCTTAAACTAGTCCCTAGAATGTCAAGAATTTGCTTTAAAGATGAATAAGTTTTATTTTGTGTGCTATTTCAAAGATTTTGAAGTGCATGTGCTGTTATGAAAATAGGCTCGAATATCATGTTGGTATTTAAGAGGATAGGTGTGTTGTGAATTAATGAATTTTTAGTGAAAGGTTGATTTTAGTTGTAAAAGTGACAAGAAAAATCATCCTAGAGTTAGTATTGTGGCAATGCTTGGGGTATTGAAATCTATGGTGCAGACTAGTGTATGGTGTTATGTGCAGTAACCTGTGATTTTGTGTTTGGCTTCACCGCGATGAGAGGATCTAGTTCGGTTAGACTTTAATAGAGGAATTTATCAATGCTCATGTGAGAATTATAAGTTGAATCAAGCGAGTACGGTATTTAAGGGGAATCATATAGTTGAGAGAGTGTTTGAGAAGTGTTGCTAAGCTTGAAAGTTAGAAGTTGCATTGCTTAAGGCATAGTAATTCTACCCTAGATTAAGATTTATGGGTCTATGCTATATGCTATAGAGATGTTTCAATATTGTGATTTCTTATTCAGAGGTCTTGTTCAGATCATGCCCAAAGTTCTTTACTCCCATATAGCACTAGAAATTTCTTAGAAAAGTGTTGAAGAAATAATCAAGTTGGGTGTGCGTATTAAGTATGATTTAGTTTGTATGTATCCTGTATATCATCTCAGTCTTTTCCTAGGATTTCAACCAAATCAGTATCATTTGGGGACGAACAATCCCAAAGGGGAGATGTTGTAATACCTCAAGTTTTCATGTAATAAACCTCTTATCTTTTTTCTCACGAAATCAGATCCAGCCTAAAGAAATTATTACACACAAGTTGACTCTTTCATTTTGATCTCATCCAAATAGCTATTTTCATGAAAGTTCATGCACTCACAGATAAGTTCAGTAGCCCACTATATTGTGATTCAGTTATACAGTATCTTTTAGTTATGCATGATAGCTTATAGCCTCAGATTCCCCAGTAATTCAAGCCTAATAAGCCATATTCGAGGTTGAATGTTCCCAAGGGGGAGATATTGTAACACCTCATACTTTTCCTAGCTTAAATTCATCCCTAGAATGTCAAAAATTTGCTTCAAAGATGAATACCTTTTATTTTGTGTGGTATTTCTAAGATTTCAAAGTGCATGTGTGGTTATAAAAATAGACTTAAATGTCATGCTGATATCTAAGAAGATAGATGTGTTGTGCATTAACAAATTTATAGTGAGAGGTTGATTTTAATTGTTAAAGTGACAAGAAAAATCATCCTAGAGTGAGTTGTTGTGACAATGCTTGGGGTATTGTATCCATGGTGCAGACTAGTGTATGGTGTTATGTGCAGTACCTTGTGATTTTATTTTAGGCTTGACCGCGATGAGAGGATCTAGTTCGGTCAGACTTTAATAGATGAATTTATCAATGCTTATGTGAGAATGAAAAATTGAATCAAGCGAGTATGGTGTTTGAGGGGAATCATATAGTTGAGGGAGTGTTTGAGAAGTGTTGCTAAGCTTGAAAGTAAGAAGTTGCATTGCTTAAAGGAATAGTAATTCTATCATAGCTTATGATTTATAGGTCTATGCTACATGCTATAGAGATGTATAAATATTATGATTTCTTATTCAGAGGTATTGTTTAGATCATGCCCAAAGTTCTTTACTCCCTAGCATTAGAAATTTCTTAGAAAATTGCTAAAGAAATACTCCAGTTAGGTGTGAGTATTAAGTATGATTCAGTTCATATGTATCCTGTGTATCATCTCAGTCGTTTCCTAGGATTTCAACCAAATCAGTATCATTCGGGGTCGAACGATCCCTAGTGGGAGATGTTGTAATACCTCAAGTTTTCATGTAATAAACCTCTCATCTTTTTTCTCATGAACTCAGATCCAGTTTAAAGAAATTATTACCCATAAGTTGACTCTTTCATTTCGATCTCAGCCATATAGCTATTTTCATGAAAGTTCATGTACTCACAGATCAGTTCAGTAGCCCACTATTTTGGGATTTAGCCTTACAATATATTTCAGTTATGCATGATAGCTTATCTCCTTAGATTCCCCAGTAATTAAAGCCTAATTAGCTACATTTAAGGACGAATGTTCTCATGGGGGAGATATTATAACACCCCGTACTTTTTCTAGTTTAAATTCATCCCTAAAATATCAAGAATTTGCTTCAAAGATGAACACCTTTTATTTTGTGTGGTATTTTTAATGTTTCTAAGTGCATGCGTGGTTATGGAAATAGGTTTGAATGTTATGTTAGTATCTAAGAGGATAGGTGTGTTGTGGAAAAATGAATTTCTAGTGAGAGGTTGATTTTAGTTGTTAAAGTGACAAGAAGAATCATCCTAGAGTGAGTAGTTGTGACAATGCTTTGGGTATTGAATCTGTGGTGCTGACAAGTGTATGGCGTTATATGCAGTACCCTGTGGTTTTGAGTTAGGCTTGATTGCGATGAGAGGATCCAGTTTTGTTAGACGTTAATAGATGAATTTATTAATGCTCATGTGAGAATTATAAGTTGAATCAAGCAAGTATGGTATTTGAGGGGAATCATATAATTGAGGGAGTGTTTGAAAAGTGTTGCTAAGCTTGAAAGTAAGAAGTTGCATTGCTTAAGGCCTGGTATTTCTATCGTAGCTTATGATTTATGGGTCTATGCTATATGATATAGAGATATATTAATATTTGATTTCTTATCCAGGAGTCTTGTTCAGATCATGCCCAAAGTTCTTTACTCCCTAATTGCATTAGAAATTTCTTAGAAAATTTTTGAAGAAATACTCCAGTTGGTGTGAGTATTATGTATGATTTAGTTCGTAAGTATCCTGTGTATCATCTCAGTCTTTTCCTTGAATTTCAACCAGATTAGTATCATTCAGGGATGAACGATCTCAATGGTGAGATGTGGTAATACCTCGAGTTTTCATATCATAAACCTCTCACATTTTTTCTTAAGAAATAAGATCTAGCCTGGAGAAATATTACCCATAAGTTGAATCTTTCATTTTGATCTCAGCCATATAGCTATTTTCATGAAAGTTCATGCACTCATAGATCAATTCAATAGCCCACGATGTTGGATTAAGTTTTAAAATTTATTTTAATTATGCATGATAGCTTATAGCCTCATATTCCCCTTTAATTCAAGCCTAATTAGCCACATTCGAGGACGAATGTTCTCACGGAAAAGATATTTTAACACCTCATATTTTGTCTAGCTTAAATTTGCCCTGAGAATGTTAAGAATTTGCTTCAAAGATGAATACCTTTTATTTTGTGTGGTATTTTCAAGATTTCTAAGTGCATGTGTGGTTATGAAAATAGGCTTGAATGTCATGTTGGCATCTAAGAGGATAGGTGTGTTGTGCATTATATAATTGTTAGTGAGAGGTTGATTTTACTTGTTAAAGTGACAAGAAGAATCATCCTAGAGTGAGTAGTTGTGATAATACTTGGGGTATTGAATCCATGGTGCAAACTACTGTATGGTGTTATGTGCAGTACCCTGTGATTTTGAGTTAGGCTTGACCGTGATGAGAGTATCTAGTTCGGTTAGACTTAATAGGCGAATTTATCAATGCTCATGTGAGAATTATAAGTTGAATCAAGTGAGTATAGTATTTGAGGTGAATCATTTAATTGCGGGAGTGTTTTAGAAGTGTTTTTAAGCTTGAAAGTAAGAAGCTGCATTGCTTAAGGCCTAGTAATTATATCCTAGCTAATGATTTATGGGTCTATTGTAATGCCTTGAAAATGCGTCCCGGAGCATCACACGGTGCTTGAGGCTACGAGTAGCCCCAAGCTAACCCTTTAAGCCATTTTA
>NC_061116.1:13701514-13707969 GCF_002878395.1 Capsicum annuum
TTTTTCTCACAAATTCAGTTCCAACCTAAAGAAATTGATACCTATAAGTTGACTCTTTCATTTTGATCTCAGCCATATAGCTATTTTCATGAAAGTTCATGCACTCACATAACAGTTCAGTAGCCCACTATGTTGGGATTCTATCATACAACATATTTAAGTTGTGCATGATAGCTTATAGCCTGAGATTCCCTAGTAATTCAAACCTAATTAGCAACATTCCAAGATGAATATTCTCGAGAGGGAAATATTATAACACCCCATACTTTTCTTAGCTTCAATTCGTCCTTAGAATGTCAAAAATTTGCTTCAAAAATGAATACCTTTTATTTCGTATGCTATTTTCAAGATTTCAAAGTGCAAGTGTGGTTATTAAAATAGGCTTGAATGTATTGTTGGTATCTAAGATGATATGTGTGTTGTGCATTAATAAATTTCTAGTGAAAGGTTGATTTTAGTTGTTAAAATGACAAGAACGATCAACCTAGAGCGAGTAGTTGTGACAATGCTTGGGGTATTGAGTCTATGGTGTAGACTAGTATATGGCGTTATGTGTAGTACCTTATGATTTTTAGTTAGTCTTGAACGCAAAGAGAGGATCTAGTTTAGTTAGACTTTGTTAGATAAATTTATCAATGCTCATATGAGAATTATGAGTTGAATCAAGAGAGTATGGTATTTGAGGGGAATAACTTAATTTAGAGAGTGTTTGGGAAGTGTTTCTAAACTTGAAAGTAAAAATTTGCATTGCTTAAGTCCTAGTAATTCTATCTTAGCTTATGATTTATGGGTCTATGCTACTTGCTATAGAGATGTATCAATATTGTGATTTCTTATTCAGAAGTCTTGTTCAGATCATGCCCAAAGTTCTTTACTCCCTAGTAGCATTAGAAATTTCTAAGAAAAGTTTGGAAGAAAAACTCCAGTTGGGTATGAGTATTAAATATTATTCTGTTTGTAAGTATACTGTGTATCATCTCAGTATTTTTCTAGGATTTTAACCAAATCAGTATCATTCAGGGACGAATGATCCCCTGGGGGAGATGTTGTAATACCTTGAGTTTTCATATCATAAACCTCTTATTATTTTTCTCATGAAATCAGATTAAGCCTAAAGAAATTGTTACCCAATAGTTGACTCTTTCATTTCGATCTCAGCCATATAATTATTTTCATGAAAGTTCATAAGCTCACTGATAAGTTCAGTAGCCCACTATGTTGGGATTCAATCGTACAATATATTTCAATTGTGCATAATAGCTTATAGCCTCAGATTCCCCACTAATTAGCCACATTCGAGGACGAATATTTTCAAGGGGGAGATATTGTAACACCCCATACTTTTTGTAGCTTTAAATCATCCCTAGAATGTCAAGAATTTGCTTCAAAGATGAATTTCTTTTATTTTGTGTAGTATTTTCAAGATTTCAAAGTCCATATGTGGTTATGAAAATAAGCTTAAATGTCATATTGATATCTACGAGGATAGGTGTATTGTGCATTAATGAATATCTAGTGAGATGTTGATTTTAGTTGTTAAAGTGACAAGAAGAATCATCCTAGAGTGAGTAGTTGTGACAATGCTTGGGGTATTGAATCGATGGTGAAAACTAGTGTATGGTGTTATGTGCAGTCCCTATGATTTTGCGTTAGGCTTGAAAACGATGAGAGGATCTAGTTTTGTTAGACTTTAATAGACAAATTTATCTATGCTCATGTGAGAATTATAAGTTCAATTAAGCGAGTATGGTATTTGAGGGGAATCATATAGTTGAAGAAGTATTTGAGAAGTATTGCTATGTTTGAAAGTGAGAAGTTGCATTGCTTAAGGCCTAGTAATTCTATCCTATCTTATGATTTATGGGTCAATGCTATAGGCTATAGAGATGTATCAATATTGTGATTTCATAGTCAGAGGTCTTTTTAAGATCATGCACAAAGTTCTTTACTCTCTAGCATTAGAAATTTCTTAGAAAAGTGATAAAGAAATACTCCAGTTGAGTATGAGTATTAAGTATGATTCAGTTCGTAAGTATCCTGTGTATCATCTCAGACATTTCCTAGGATTGTAACCAAATTAGTATCATTTGGGGATGAACAATCCCAAGGGGGAGATGTTGTAATACCTCGAGTTTTCATGTTATAAACCTCTCATCTTTTTCTCACAAAATCAGATCCAGCCTAAAGAAATTTTATCCATAAGTTGACTCTTTCGTTTTGATCTCAGCCATATAGATATTTTCATGAAAGTTTATGTACTTACAGATTATTTCTGTAGCCCACAATGTTAGGATTCAATCATACAGTATATTTCAATTGTGCATGATAGCTTATAGCTTCAGATTCTCCTATAATTCAAGCCTAATTAGCCACATTCGAGGATGAATATTTCTAAAAGAGAGATATTGTAACACCCGATACTTTTTCTAGCTTTAGTTCATCCCTAGAATGTCAAGAATTTGCTTCAAAGATGAATACCTTATATTTCTTGTAGTATTTTCAAGATTTCAAAGTGCATGTGTGGTTATGAAAATAAGCTTAAATGTCATATTAATATCTTAGAGGATACGTGTGTTGTGCATTAATGAATTTCTAGTGAGATGTTGATTTTAGTTCTTAAAGTGACAAGAAGAATCATCCTAGACTGAGTAGTTGTGACAATGCTTGAGGTATTGAATCCATGGTGCAGACTAGTGTATGGTGTTATGTGAAGTCCCTATGATTTTGAGTTAGGTTTGACTGTGATGAGAGGATCTAGTTTTGTTACACTTTAATAGACTAATTTATCAATGCTCATGTGAGAATTATATGTTGAATCAAGTAAGTATGGTATTTGAGGGGAATCATATAGTTGAGGGAGTGTTATAAGCTTGAAAGTGAGAAGTTGCATTACTTAAGGCCTAGTAATTCTATCTTAGCTTATGATTTATGGTTCAATGCAACATGCTATAGAGATGTATCAATATTGTGATTTCATATTCAATGGTATTTTTCATATCATGCCCAAAGTTCTTTACTCCCTAATAGCATTAGAAATTTCTTAGAAAAGTTTTGAAGAAATACTCCAGTTGGGTGTGAGTATTAAGTATGATTCAGTTCGTAAGTATCCTTTGTATCATCTCAGTCTTTTCCATGGATTTCAACCAAATTAGTGTCATTCGGGGATGAATGATCCCAAAAGGGAGACGCTGTAATACCTTGAGTTTTCATGTCATAAACCTCTCATCTTTTTCTTATGAAATCAGATCCAGCCTAAGGAAATTGTTACCCACAAGTTGACTCTTTCATTTTGATCTCAGCCATATAGCTATTTTTGTGAAAGTTCATGCACTTACAGATCATTCAGTAGCTCACAGTGTTGGGTTTCATTTATACAGTATATTTCCATTGTGCATGATATATTATAACCTCAGATTCCCTAGTATTTCAAGCCTGATTAGGCATATTCAACAATGAATGTTCCCAAGGGGGAGATATTATAATACCCTATACTTTTCCTAGCTTAAATTCGTCCCTAGAATATTAAGAATTTCCTTCAAAGATGAATACCATTTATTTAGCGTGGTATTTTCAAGATTTTGAAGTACATGCACGGTTATGAAAATAGGATTAAATGTCATGTCAGTACCTAAGAGGATAGGTGTGTTGTGCATTAATCAATTTCTATTGAGAGGTTGATTTTAGTTGTTAAAGTGACAAGAAGAATTATCCTAGAGTGAGTATTTGTACAATTTTTGTGGTATTGAATCCATAGTGCAAACTAGTGTATGGTGTTATATGCCGTGCCCTGTGATTTTTAGTTAGGCTTGACCGCAATGGTGTAATACCCTATACTTCTATCTAGCTTAAAATCATCCCAAAGATGTTAAAGACTTGCTTTAAATCCACTTTTATATATGTGGTATTTTCAATAAGATTTCTATCGATACCAAATTCGCCCAAATCCGACACCCGAGTGAAGAGTCAGATCCTTTTTTGTGAGATAGTGTATCACATCATGGAGACAGCTTAAATGGCAATTGCCAAATTTAAGTGTTGCTCCGTGATAGTGGCGCGTCGCGCCAAACTTCCAAGTCACAAACTAAGTGGTAACGCTATAGCTGTGCATCGCGCCACCATGCAATTTCCTATTTGTCACTTTCCAGAGACACGTCGTGATAGTGCAGCGTCGCACCATGGATCTAAATTGGGAAATTTTCACTTTATTTAAATATGCATTCAAGGGTTAAAAGGGTCAATTTTCCACCCCTATAAAAACCCAATAACACGTGATTCAACCATATTTCACCCAAAATATATTGTTTCTCTCAAGTTTTTCTCAAGAACAAGCTAGGGTTTTCAAATCCAAGACTCAAATTCAAGAATCTCTCCGTTAATCTTTGTATAATCAAGAACTAAGGTATGCATAGTGTTGATTCATGGACTCCTTTCATCCATGAAGCTTAAGAACCCTATTTTAAACTCTATGTCATGATATTCTTATTTTGAATTGATTATGTTCATGTTGTTATTTTTGTATGATTGCCAAGATTGCATCTTTATCATGATTTTATGATACAATGTTAGTATAAGGTTGAAATTCATGATTTTGAGTTAAATTGTGGAACCATTTTGTATTAAATTGATAATCATACCTATGCCCTAAGTGTGCATGCAAGGTGTTTGACAATATGCCCCAATGAATGAATGATGATCAAGTTCTTAGTTTCCATGTGTCAAGATCATATCATGCCTCTTAAGTTATGCTATATCTATTTGATTAAGATGATTTTCATGCTAAACCTATGCATTGTGATTGCTTGATGGGATGTTCATAAGACTAGAAGCATGAAATTATCCCATGTTTAAATGCATTACTATCCATGTACAACATTCTGATGATCATGTGCTTCCTGAAATTCCCAACTACGAAATTATGAATTGTTGATATTGGTCATGTGATCAAAAGTGTCAAGCCTTTTCAGTTTTATTCTATCGAGTTTTGGGGGTACTTGTACCCGAAAATTTAGCTATGTGCATAGAGCCATGTCATATTTTCACGATACTCTCAGTCAAGCCATGATCAGTAGAATTCAGTAAGTCATGTAACTCAGGCAGTATCAGTCCAGTCCCATTCAGTAATCTCAGTAATCTAAAAAATCTCAGTCATGATGTCTCAGTAGCATTCCATCAGTCAACAAAACTCAATGAACTCGGTTTAGCTCCACTAAATAATACCATTAGTATCATTTCAGTTCAGTTAATCAGTTCAGTGTCAATTCAGTTGGGAGAAGGATTCAGCATCGAGTGAACCCAAGGATAGGGGCTCACCTGTTATTCAGTGAAGGGTGTGATCCTTATAATCAATCCTTGCGTTCCAGAACTATGTAGCCAATGTAGGTTAAGATATACCCCTATACGTAGGGCTACTAATACATCTCATTTGGGGTTATTCCTATAGGAGGGTTGATGGAAAAGCTTCCTATTAGAGAGGGTTACCTCGCAACTTATCTTTACCTGTGGCACGGTATTGACACCATTCTAGCTAGGGTTACTGGTTGGACCCCACTAGTTTATTTTTAGGGCTTGTCGGTTAGATGATTATCTCCCACTATCTCAGTTTCAGTGTAAGTCTCATCTCAGTAATAGAACTCAGATAGTTCTACAGATTTCAGGACTATCAGATACAATCACTCAGTACAGTACGAAACTCAGTTAGTTCCATTAGAACTTAGACTGTCAGATACAGTCACTCATTATCAGTATACTAGTTATACGAAACTCATGTTATCAGTATTCAGACTCAGGACTGTCAGATATAGTCAACCAGATCAATTTTCATAACCAGAACTATCAGAAATAAATATTCAGATTATCCATATCAGTAAACTCTATTTTCAGCTTACCAGTAATATAGTTTTATTCCAGTAATAGTAAAATAAGATGTCTGTAAATCCATGTTATCAGTTGACTTAGTAGTCATAACTTAGTATTCAGTCCTATCACGATCTCAGTTACAGTTATATATTTATGCATGTATTCTCACATTCATATCATTTAGTCAGTTAGTCTTGTCCAGCATTTAGCCTACCTAACTTGTATACCAGTATATTTAAAGTACTGACACATTTGCTCTATAGTGTCTTATACCATAAGTTCAGAGACATGAGCTCCAGAGCATCAGTAGATTCCAGATATCAGTAGTCAGTCAGTAGTGAGTCCTCATCTTTCGAGGATGCTATGATTTGTTATTTCATTATTTTAGTACTTAGTTATTTTAGTAGTCGGAGTTAGTTGGGGACATATCCACCGACTCCACAGTTTCAGTTAGTTTAAAGTATTTCAGACTATAGTTTGTTCAGACAGTATTATAGTTATTTTGGGTATTCGATACTCCACACTTGTGTTGTGTTTTATCAACTATTAAGTTTGAACCTTACGACCTTACAACTTCTATTCTGCAATTATTTTTATAG